>NC_057735.1:28623101-28663273 GCF_004010195.1 Chiloscyllium plagiosum
AGGAGGTGTAGTCTAGGTAGCTGTGGGAGTCGGTCGGTTTATAGTAAATGTCCGTGTTGATTCAGTCGCCTGAGAAAGAAGTGGCGAGGTCTAGGAAGGGGAGGGAGGAGACTGAGACGGCCCAGGTAAATTTGAGGTTGGGGTGGAAGGTGTTAGTAAAGTGGATGAACTGTTCAACCTCCTCATGGGAGCACAAGGCAGCGCCGATACAGTCATCGATGTAGCGGAGGAAAAGGTGGGGGGTGGTGCCAGTGTAGCTGCGGAGGATGGACTGTTCCACATATCCTACGAAGAGGCAGGCTTAGCTGGGGCCCATGCGGATGCCCATGGCTACTCCTTTGGTTTGGAGGAAGTGGGAGGATTGGAAAGAGAAGTTGTTCAGAGTGAGGACAAGTTCAGTCAGTCGAAGGAGGGTGTCAGCAAAGGTGAAGTGTAGAGATGTTGTGAAATAAAATCAAAGGGGATACCAAATAAAGCAACATTAAATTTTTTAGAGCTATCAGTAAAGTGGAAAATTAAGAAAATCGCAGAGTATCGACATGAAACTAGAATCACAATTAGAATGTTTATGTGTACTTGTTAATAAATATAATCATTCTCTAAAGCTCTTGTTTAAACTACATCACAATACAAATCAATTGTGACACTGAGTACTAGGAGAAGGGTGATGACTAAGTGTGAGAAGTTGCTGAGTTCAGAATCATTTTAGAGATAAATGAAATATAAAATAATCAAGAAATGTAGTCCATGTGCTAAAGACAAATGCATGCTCTCCAGTTATTCACCAAATGCAGTTCAGTTGATAACATGAACTTAAGTTAGTGACATTCGACTTAATGACTGTTAGAATTAGGAAAGTGAATAAACATTACTTAAGAACGTGAAGCAGCTGAGACTGTTAATAGAACATTAGTGGATATGGGAGATATAAGAAGGCTGACAAAGCAGAGGAAGGAAATGGAGTCAGTAGTTGGCAAGCAAAAGTAGCCTAGATTGGAGAGATAAGAATAAATGTTGAAGGCGAGTCAGAAAATAGATAACAATCTGTGTAGAGTTAGCGAAATACATGTAATATCAAAAGATTAAAGTACAGATATCTTCAGACAGAAGCACAAGAACTAAAGTATGAAGACTTAACCACGGCAAAATAAAATACTTGTGAATTGTAAAATAAAAAGACAAATTCTAATCTGAAAATCTGCAGAATGATCAGGAGGTGGAGCATTAGTGAGCCATGTGCAACTGAGTCATGAGCAAATATACTAAATTAATTATGTTACAAAAACTGTCCACTTGTTAGGTGAGAAATAAACCTATTGTGACTGTATAATTGTTCTAATTTGAATGAAACTGTCAAAATTACTGGTCAAAATTAAATAAATTTTGGTGAAATTTCAAATTAAATAAATTTTTGCATTTTAGAAAGTGTTACAGTTTATGTTTGGAAGAAATTAGAATACAAATATAGCATAATATTAGATGAGTAAAAGAAAGTTAAGGCCAAATATTGGCAGCTTAATACAGTAGTTTATTAGTTTCTCATTGTAAAACAATCAAGTCAATTCTAAAAACATGTTTTTAATATAAATCCATTTCTTGGATTGTTCTGAGACAATATAGAACATAGAACATAGAACAATACAGCACAGAACAGGCCCTTCAGCCCACGATGTTGTGCCGAACTTCTAACCTCAACAGGCATGTTATATCTTGTAACACACAATTCAATATTCTGCTTTAAATTGGCACTGTGTTCATTCTGATGTGTGTACTCTTTACATCACAAAGTCCCTTTCTCAAAAATTATCAGAAGGTAGTTGGTGTTGACTAAGATAGTGATTCTAAAGGAGTTAATGATCATATTGCATTAGCTGCGCCCATTACATTGATATTGCATTGTCTGTTGGTGAAGGTAAAGGGTTCTACTATAGCTTTGAGAGGAAGCAGATACATCTTCACCAACTCCCCAAGGTCCAATTACATCTGACCAAACATAGTTGAACTTATTGCTATCACGAAATAAACCTTCTTGTTAATTAAGAATAACAGCTCTTCTGTAAATAGCTCACAGTGTGTAACTCTACTGCTGATTCCTAGATAGGTATAAGACAAAACAAAGGAGGATTAGTTGCAGTGGACTATCTCAAACAATTCTTCCTTGGTACCACATAGTGGTGGATGTGGGCAATCCCTCAAGGAGTGGTCAGCTGGGAAAATAACACAGTTGGTCCCAATATTTACTCATCTTTCTAAACACACAAATCTTCCACTTAAAGAGAGGCCCAGTCACCAAATTCAGGAAAGTCAACATAAAATAACTGGATTGTAGTTTACGATGCTGCTCTGTTCTTATTTGCTCCATTTTGATGAGTGGATTTTTCAGCTAATAAGCTGAAAGCATGAAATAGATTTTCCATCAATAAAACTTCCAAATATAATAGATGCTCTAAATGTAAGGAAGATGCTGAAGTGTGTTCAATGTATTTTTTTTATCAGGAAGCAGTTGTTAAAATTGTAGTTTGCATTGAGCAATAGATATGGTCACAGATCAAGGTGCAGTGATTTAGGTATTGTTTCGCTGTAAACACAGGGGCTTGGATCTTTTGGACACTGTATTTCCTGCTCTCAACAAAGATTTTGTTGAGGAATTTATGCATCAAAAATGCTGGCTAGCCAGCAGTATTTTACACTTAGAGGGGAGTTAATTGCCTTAGGGTTTAACTTCCAACCACATCTGGACACTAGTTTGGGAGATGTGACCAGTCTTGTGTGAGGGCTTCAGGACCCTGGAGCAACACTTCAATGATGTCACGGGGGATACACATCACTGACTGAAAGCGTGAGTGCAAACACTGTAGCAAAACACTGGACCAAACTACACCAGAACGTTTGAGAGTCTCAGGAGCACACAGCCATGAAGACATAGAGTCATACAGTCATAGAGTCATACAGCAGGGAAACAGACCCTTTGGTCCAACCAGTCCATGCCGAACATAATCTCAAACTAAATTAGTCCCGCCTGACTGCACTTGGCCTATATCCCTCCAAACATTTCTTATTCATGTACTTATCCAAATGTCTTTTAAATGTTGTAACTGTACCTGCATCCCTCCCTTGCTCTGGAAGTTCATTCCACAGACTAACCACTCTCTACGTAAAATATGTTGCCTCTCATGTCCTTTTTAAATCTTCTTCCTCTCATTTTAAAAAAAATATGCCCCCTAGTCTTGAAATTCCCTACCCTCAGGAAAAGACACCTCCCATTCCCCTGATTTACACGCCTCATGATTTTATAAGCCTCTATAAGGTCACCCCTCAACCTTTTACACTCCAGTGAAAGAAGTCCTCGTCGATATGGCCTCTCCTTATACCTCAAACCCTCCATTCCCAGCAACAAGCTGGTAAATCTTTTCTGAACTCTCTCCAGCTTAACAATATTCTTACTGTAATAGGCTGACCAGAACTGGACACAGTACTCCAAAATCGTCCTCACCAACGTCCTATACAATCTCAACATGACATCCCAATTCCTATCGTCAAAGCTCTGAACAATGAAAGCAAGTGTGCTAAATGCCTTCTTAATCACACAATCCACATATGACACAAACTTCAAAGAACTAAAGTACAGATCAATGTATAATGAAGTGTTACTTTGAATTCTAAACTTGAAGATAATTTTTGTCTGTTCTTTCTCCTTGACCACTCTATAAGGAACCCAAACTGATAGTGTGGCATTAAACCACATGACAAAAGAACAACTACTGGAAACACATTGAAGAGGAAACTATTGATGCCAAATTTCAGGTTAAACCAGGATAAAGACAATGCCTGGCTGGCAGACTCCAGCAAAGGGAGGTGTGATGGAACTGTGATGGATGGGTTATTGCTTTTGAGAATCTGGTCAAAGTGATGGTGCGGCCTTTGGGAGTTAGATTTCTCTGACAGGGACAGGCTCTCTTGGATGATGTCCAGTAAGGAGGGATTGTTTTATGAGCAAAGGTTAAACTGATTGGGACTCTACTCACTGGAGTTCTGAAGAATGAGAAGTGACCTTATTGAAACACAGAGGATTTTTAAATGGCTTGATCGTGTAACTGCAGAGAGGATGTTTCCCCTCATAGGTGGTCTAGGACGAGAGGGCATAGTCTTAGAATTAAGGGGTGCAAATTTAAGACAGAGTTGAAGAGAAATTCCTTCTCTTAGAGGGTTCTGAGTTGTTCAAACTCTTTGTAAACTCTTTGTGTATAGAGATAGATTCTTGATCAGTTGGAGGATCAAAGGATATGGGAAGAGGGCAGGAACGTGGATGTGAGGAATGTCAGATCAGTCATGATCCAATTGAATGGCAGAGCAGGCTTGAGGGGCTGAATGGCCTACTCCTATTCTTAGTTCTTATGATCTTATGGGTGATCCCTAAAGATATCTCCCATATCTTGCTTGACAGCAGCACATCTGGTAAACATGTCAATAACTAACCAACAATAAGTTTAAGAACAAACTGACTGTCCCTTGCCTCAATAAAATGGAAGACATGTCAGGGCAAGTGAATAGGTGGAAAACTGGTGGTGGGTCTGTCTACTCCAGCCCAAACAGGAAAGCGTGTTAACTTGTTTTAAGTTAGGAAACTGCAAACACTGAAAAGGCAAAATTAGTATCAGACACGGATATCCTGTTGAAACTGTAATTATTTTGCCCCAGGACACAGCCTTTGAAAGGTCATTCAATGCCTGAGATCAGCATTGTCAAATTGCCAATCAACTATTATTAGACTAATATTACAATGTCAAGGTGACCTGCAGGAAAATCACAACAGGACAAACTAACAAGTCTGAACAAACCCATGTGTACTTTCAAGTTCACCATAGACTTTCCCCGTCCATTTTCATGACAAACCAAGGTCCCAATTGAAATTTTAGGATCAAACTTGTCAGAATATGTGTTATAATTAATAGTGGTAAAACCAAATCTAAACTTTTTCCACTCAGCTTTCACCCTACCATGATTATGACTTGCCCCCCAGGATTTAACTTACTGTTGGTTAGGTTGTCCTACACTACACTGGTCCAAATGAGCAAGTTGCAACAAGAGGCAATTGAGGCAAGGAGCTTGCTATTTTTATTCAAAATGAAACCTAAGTGAAAAATTGTCTTAGCCCTTTCGCTGAGGAATGAATGGTTACTGGAGTGCAGTTGGAAATGTAATGTGTTATTTAGATGCTTCTGATTGAGCAGAAATAGGCTTTATTGAACACAACTATGTATAAAAGATGGTAAGAGAGGACATTTTACTTGGAGCCTTAAATCATAATTCTTGTGATCTGACATCATAATGACACAACTCCTTTTGCAAATGTTCAGCTGGTAGACTCAGTGTAAAGGTACAATTCCCTTTCTATTACGTCTCCTGCAAATTCCTTTATAGTACCCCTTCTTTCTATTAACATTACACCACAATCATTTAAGGCTATCACTCCATTTCCAACCCTCCTACCTACAAGAGTAATGTGGTTAAAGAAGTAATCCTTACTTCCAGTCTCATCTCTCTTCGAAGGTGTGAAGGATGTGTGTGTTCTCTTGTTGCTCTCTTTGGAGTGTTCATACTGGGTGGATTGGAATGACAGCTCCTGCAAACCCACACAAAGCCTTGAATGTTGCAGCAGTGAAGACGAATCAAGGAAAAACTGATTCACAATTTGCAGGACTGCACATGATTGAACATGTCAAATTTTCATAGCTTCTTGAGAAGATATCCTTTATGCCTACCTTGCTGTCTGATCTAAAGATGATTTAATTTATCTTTCTGAGGTTGACAATATCACTTCAATACTTGCTGTGATGTAATGGAGGCAGGAACATTTCAGGGACTTCATGAGAAAATAGGACTGCACCCTCATGAACAACAGCATAATCTACCAAAGCAAGACCAATTGGAAACTCTTCTGTGGTACCCTCATTTATTGAGCTATTTGAAAGGGAAGCTTCCTTCTGCAGGTGTTCCCTGTCCCATGTAAGGGACTAAAGATTCTTGTTTCCTCCACTGCTTCTTTTTAAAAGGCTAAATTCTAGCTCATTAAATGTGGCAGTTTTCTTCAGGTATGTGGTCACTGTGATCTTCGAGTCTTAAACATTTCTGTAACAATTACAGTTTCTTCTCAACCAAAGCTACTTACTTCACGTCTAAGGTGTCGCCATAGATATCCGCACTGGCCACTGTTATACCTGTCTTTTTATGATGTACGTGGATCATTCTTTGTTCCAAACTTATTCAGATTCCTCCCCACGACTCTTCCTCTGTGCATTGATAATATCATTAGTGTTGCTTCCCTCTCTCATTTGGAATTGGAAAAATTGATAAATTTCACTTCCAATTTCCACCCTGCCCTCACCTTCACCTGGTCCATTTCCGACTCTTCCCTTCCCTTCCTAGACGTCTCAGTTTCCATTTCTGGGGATAGGTTGACCACCAATATACGACTCCCACAGTTACCTAAAATGTTCATCCTCACACCCTGCTTCCTGTAAGGACTCCATCCCATTCTCCCAGTTCCTCAGTCTCTGTCGCTTCTATTCTGATGATGTTAACTCCTGCAGGGGGGCCTCAGAAAGGTGCACCTTTTCCTCAACCAAAGATTTAAGCTTCCATGGTTGATGGAGCCCTCAGCCTTGTTTGACCCATCTCCCACACTTCTGTCCTCACCCCCTTCCCTCCCAGAACAATGATAGGATCCCTCTGGTCCTCACTTATGATGGCACCAACCTCTGTAGCCAAAGGATTGTAAATTATTTCCATCAGCTCCAATGGGATGTCACAACCAAATGTATATTCCCCTTCTGTCCTTTGTCAACATTCCACATGGACTGTTCACTCTTGGACACTTAGGTACACTCCTCTTCTATTCCCAACATCTTCTTACATTCCCACAGCACCTTCCCATGTAATGGCAGAGGGTGTACTATCTGCCCATTTACCTCCTCCCTCCTCATGATTCAAGGCCCCAAACATACCTTCCAGGTGATGCAGCAATTTACCTGTACTTCATTCCATCTAGTTTACTCTATTTGCTGTTCACAATGTTGTCTCCTCTACTCTGAGGAGATAAAACATAGAATGAGCAGCCACTTCGCAGAACACCTAGACTCTGTGCATACTAGTGACCCCAAGCTTCGAGTTGCCTGCCTCTTCAACACACCACTGTGTTCCCACAGCAACATTTCTAATGTAGGCCTGCTGTAGTGTTCCAGCATGCCTCAGAATAAGTTCAAAGAACAGCATCTTATTTTCCATTGG
Source organism: Chiloscyllium plagiosum (assembly GCF_004010195.1). Classification (NCBI taxonomy): domain Eukaryota; kingdom Metazoa; phylum Chordata; class Chondrichthyes; order Orectolobiformes; family Hemiscylliidae; genus Chiloscyllium; species Chiloscyllium plagiosum. The sequence goes on from NC_057735.1 coordinate 28,630,389, forward strand.
GGACCCTGTAGTCTTTAACACTCAACATTGAGTTCAATAACTTTAGAGCCTGATTCCATTCTTTCATGTCTTTTGGCCCACTCCACACCTACTCCTGTTATAAGATGGGTTGCTTTTAGCACAGTCACCCACTCCCACATATTCTTATGCCCGTTATCACATTACATGGGTTGCATTCAGCACTGCTAACCTATTTTATCACTCTTAGCTCTTATTATATCTTATTCAACTTTTCTTAGGTCCTGGCCTGCTGTCCATAATTTCCTTGTTTCCCTACCCCTTTCAGATATCTCTTGCTCACTGGGCTCCATCCACACCGATCCATTCACCACACCTGCCTCCCCCTCCCAGACTTCAGTTTCAGCATAAATTCCAAATTTTTTTTTCTCACTACTAACAGTTCTGATGAGGAGCCAATGAACTCAAATCGTTAACTCTGCTTTTTTTCCCATGGATGCTGCCAGACCTGCTGTTTCTGTTTCTTGTTTCAGATCTCAAACATCTGTAGTTCTTTGTTTTATATTAATATGATCCACTTTGGGATTTATGGATTTCTTTTACTCTTGATAACTTTAATATGTTGTACTTGGTTGGCCTTTACTGAGAATTGAGGTCTTTCTCTGAACTTGCCCTATTGACAATCTCTGTGCATCATTCTAAACATTTGCTGCACACAATTGGCTTCTGTCTTACAGGTATGGCACCAACAGCCTTAATGGACACTTTAATGGCCTTGATTTAGTTCTGAAACTCTGAGCACTATTTGTTGCAAAAGTCTAAGAGGTTCCAAGTTTTAGATTTGTGACAATGAATGACGTGCACTGGTTTTCTTTACTGTAAATGTATTCTGAAAAAAAAACAAATCATTGTTCAGAATGCTGGGTGGTGGTTGCCCAACTGCTTCTTTGGCCCTTCTTTTTCCCACTACTTTCAGTTTCTGTTTCAAAATAAATAGCACATCTTCCCCAGCCGCTTGTAAAGCAAGGCTTAAGTTCCTTCAGTGTCTGCTAACTGAACAATCTGTCAAGATATTCATAGAGCTGCACTTAAGAAAAAAATTTAAATTGTGCAATTATGCTCAAGGTCTAAATAAACTCCTTTCCAATGTCACAGAGCATAGCACATACCTGGTTCCTTACTCTGCTTCTTGCGTTTCCTGAGCTCCAGAGTTTAATACAGGATGGTCGGAAGATTCCGAGCTTCAAATATGATATATCTTTTGAAAGTATTTATAGATTCATTCTAAATTAGCTAATTTAAAATCAAGCCTGTATGTCTTGCCCACGAGACATGAAAGATATTATAAATTGCTTTAACAAATATACTTACATGTTTTATTTTCATAATGTACTGTCAGGACAAGAATGGGTGCTGTTGATCATATGATTTGCAAAATGGTCACAGTTATAGAAATGTACAGCAGTGTAATTACAGAACTAAACCATCACCCTTGTTAAATTTCACAGCTATTATACTGAATGAACAATGGGATGATAGGAAACACAGACCTTTTATTTCTGAAAACAAAATAACATAATCTGTAACAACCCACTGTCTTTGGTGGCACTAATAGCCTTTATCTAACTCCAGAAGTCAACAATGGATTTTGACCACAGGGAATTGAAACTTGACTTGTCAACCTAACTGATGTGTACATGGATAACATCTTATGTGCAAAACCTCTCTAATCTTTGAACAGCTTTAATTATACATTTCTGAACCCTTGACTCAGTATACCTTTAGCATCCACTTCTACAATGCTATAAAGCAGTACTCACAGTGGATAGATATGTCTGTCTCAGACTTTAGCCTCCTCTAAGGCTACTTCTAGAAGATCTTTATACTGCAGATTGGTTCTATGTCTACAAGAATCATCTTGCTGCATCATTTCCAAATTAAAAGCAATGCTGTAATAGTAGTTTTCAGCCATCAGGACCTGCCTGACTGCAAATTAATGAGGAAGGAACCCTCAATGGACTCTTATGTACACATGAATTAATATTTACACTTTTAATTTTAAAATATATAGTTGTAACACTCTTCCTTCCTGTGTGTATCATGTGTTCTCCCTTCATTTTGAAGCCTCTCCCTCTCAATTGTAACAGATTTTTTTTAGCATGCAGCTATCACACCTCAATTAAATTTAGCTAACTGATCAGAAATGAAGAAGAAATCATTCCAAGGCTTTCTTGAGGAGAGAAAACAGTTGGATCACCTATGAAACTCAAGAAAAATAAGAAAATGAGATTTCTAATACATACACACAAACATGAGAAATAAGCAATAACACAAGACTGGGAAGGAGGAGGGTGGCTCTACAAGTAAAAAAGGCGCAGGCAGCTACTGTTTAAACAGTCCTTGAAGTCAACAGTGAAACCAAATTCTTAGTGGTTGACCTATTGTCCTATTTCCTTAGGAAAGGCAATGCTTTAAGATAACTTTGATTTGTGTAGTGATGGTGGCTTTTCCAAATTGTTTTGTCACTGGTATTGGCTTCTGAGATTGAGAGAGAGAGAGAGAAAGAGAGAGAGAAAGTGAAGAGCTTTCAATATCCTTTATCCTGCTTTTTCTCTCCTTGGTCGCTCAAAGTAATCTATTTAAATGTGATTTTAATGTATGTTCCAAATCTCGCCTCTTTACTTTTTTCAAAATGGACATTCTTCAGCTAATCTTCCATCTCTAATTTCTTAATTTATCATACCAGTGTAAATAAAACAAGAAACATATATGCAATAATGGGCGGCACAGTGACACAGTGGTTAGCACTGCTGCCTCACAGCGCCAGAGACCTGTGTTCAATTCCTGCCTCAGGCAACTGTGTGTGTGGAGTTTGCACATTCTCCCCGTATCTGCGTGGGTTTCCTTCAGGTGCTCCGGTTTCCTCCCACAGTCCAAAGATGTGCAGGTCAGGTGAGTTGGCCATGACCATAGTGTTAGGTGTAGGGGAATGGGTCTGGGTGGGTTGCTCTTCGGAGGGTCGGTGTGAACTTGTTGGGCTGAAGGACCTGTTTTCACACTGTAAGTAATCTAATCTAATCATAACAGCTCTCAAAGTTACAGTGTTTTTTGAATAGAATTATAATACCATTGCGGTTGATTTTGTGTATTGTGTGTTGGTTGCCTGGAATTGAAGGTGGTCAAATAAACTATTTTAGGTCAGTCATGCCCTCTATAACATTATTTTTAAGTCTATGAAAGTCTCAGGTTTTAAAGTTAAGTGATGAAAGTTGAATATTGATAGTCCATTTACGCCACAATCATAATAGTGTGTGCATATGTGTGAAGATGTGTGGACTATTCTTTTTCACCTCCAAATCTTTATAAGATGCTATTTGTTATATCAAAAAGATCACCCAGATCATGGACTCTCAATAGTCAACTTGACATTAATACCTGAGACTTAAACATTTTTACCTAAATGTTTAAAACAGGTCACTGACAGATTACTTACCAGGGCTCATAACTATGATAACTGTAACATTGCTAAAAGGGATGTGGCATCAAAGCTTTTTGTCTCTTATTCTTCAGGACTGATGCACAATAAAACCAGTTGTAGAAAGTGAACTACAATTGAAACAGCATGAGAAGACAGTACTGATTTGATGGACTATTGTTGGCATGAGATGCAGCAGAAACTGTTAATCGGCTCAGTTGACAGTTAACTAGAAGAGATAACAGCTCCAGCAGCATTTCCTTGGTAACCATAACCCAGCATTCTCTCTTCATACTATATAATTGTTGTTTCTTTCCTAAATCCGGTTTTCTTGCACTTCCTGATGAGTGAAAGACAGGAAGTTTTGAGTACCTGTCTGTTATTGCAATATTTAAATTCTGGACTACGACATAATTACCATATACACTTGAGTAACAGTTACATTTTTTTGACTACTTTTTAAGGTCAAATTTATGGGGTCGACTATTACATGGATACTATTTTTGAGCGGCTAAACTTCATGCCCATCAAAATTCATACCGTATCATTAGCAGAAGCCCAATGGAGCTCTAAACGAATAAAGAGAAATAAAAGGAATAAAACAAATTACAGTAATTCTGAAAACCCGGAGCAAAGCGCAACAGCTGGCGACTGAAAGACTCAGAACGGAGCAGGGTGACCGGCAGAATGGAAACCTGGAGCAGAGCACAGTGACTGGCATGCTGACTCATCAATGTTGATTTGTCATCTGTGAAGATCTAGGGTCGACGTTTACACAAGATATATGGAAAATTGCAGATTTTTGGCCAAAAATAGGGGGTTGACTTTTACATGAGATTAATTATTACTTCAGTATATATGGTAAATATTAACTTTGCTTATGATGGTATTAATCAGAATGAGCAGGAATTGAGCTTTATGTCTCCAGCTGGCATCCCATTGGTGCAGAGTGCGGTACTTAATCTCCAGTTATTCACTGTATTTTGCAATGCTGTAATTTTTCTGCTGTTTATCTCCTCATTGTGAGCTTAATGAATTCTTAGTGATTCTGGATACAAACATTACCGGTCATAATTGAGATCCAGTAGAAATTTCATGTTTCTTTACTACAAAGTTATTATCATTCTTCATGCAGAATCATAACTTGTTTGCATCATGTGGGAGCAGGAAATACTAGTAAAGTAGGCATTGTTATTGCAAAGATGAAGAAATTATAAATTAAATCTGTACATCAATTTTATGATTCAAAGTTATTTGTAATGATTAACTATGTTTGGACAATTTCCTAAAAACTCCCCATGCATTTCAATAAACCTGGCCTTGAGAAGTTTTGGATAGTGACCAGATTTTTTAATAAATTGATCAGACCACACTCTAATTAAGATAATTATAATTTTTCAGCAGTAATGATAAGAACAATACAGCATTACCAATTCCCTTCTTAAGGTGAAATGCAGCATTGTGTGCAGTTCTGTTGGCCCTGTTACAGGAAGGATGTTATTAAAGTGGAGAAGGTTCAGAAAAGATATACCAGGACGTTGCTGGGACTGGAAGGTTTGAGTTATAAGGAGAAGCTGAATAGGCTGAGACTTTTTTCACTGGAACGTAAAATTATAAACCTTATAGATGTTTATAAAATCATGAGGGGCAAAAATAAGGTGAATAGCAAGGATGGGGGTGTTCAAAATTAGTGGGCGTATTTTTAAAGTGAGAGGAGAAAGATTTAAAAAGGGCACAAGGGGCAATCTATTTACACAGAGAGTGGCTTGTGTGTGGAATGCCAGAGCAAGTGATGGATGCAGATACAGTTACAATGTTTAAAAGACATTTGGATAAGTACATGAATAGGAAAGATTTGGAGGATATTGGCCAAATGCAGGCAAGTGGGACTAGTTTAGTTTGGGAACATGGTTGGCGCAGACTAGTTGGACTGAAGGGTCTGTTTCCATGCTGTTTGAGTCTATGACTCTATGACTGATATTTGCCACTACTTTACCTTTTACTTGTTCTGTTCTAAGAATCAGCACAATCCCAATCGTTGCAGCTGAACCTCAAGATGTGATTGTTATTTAAACAGAACAAGGTCAGTGAAGCTAGTGTTGATTGAATATAGTCCACATGGTGAGTTTAGGTAAAAAGTTTAGGGACAAAGATGTGAGCAGCTTATAGAACATAGAACATAGAAAACTACAGCGCAGTACAGGCCCTTTGGCCCTCGATGTTGCGCCGATCCAAGTCCACCTAACCTACACTAGCCCACTATCCTCCATATGCCTATCTAATGCCCATTTAAATGCCCATAAAGAGGGAGAGTCTACCACTGCTACTGGCAGGGCATTCCATGAACTCACGACTCGCTGAGTAAAGAACCTACCCCTAACATCTGTCCTATACCTACCACCCCTTAATTTAAAGCTATACCCCCTCCAGTGCCTCCACATCCTTCCTATAGTATGGCGACCAAAACTGCACACAATACTCCAGATGCGGCCGCACCAGAGTCTTATACAACTGCAACATGACCTCATGGCTCCGGAACTCAATTCCTCTACCAATAAAAGCCAGTACGCCATATGCCTTCTTCACCGCACTATTTACTTGGGTGGCAATTTTCAGAGATCTGTGTACATGGACACCAAGATCCTTCTGCTCATCCACGCTACCAAGTATTCGACCATTAGCCCAGTACCCCATCTTTTTGCGACTCTTACCAAAGTGAATCACCTCACACTTACCTACATTGAACTCCATTTGCCTCCTTTCTGCCCAGCTCTGCAACTTATCTATATCCTGCTGTAACCTGACACATCCTTATCTCAATAATTTAACTTCTTTTTGAGACAGATGCAGTTCAGATCTGTAGTAATCAGTACAGTTCAAAGCACTTCTTAGCTCTGTGTGATACAATTACAAAATTGAGTACTAACCCAACCTAAGTTGCCACTCCAGTGTGCTACCTTTCAGTAAAGATGTTGAAGAAAGGCCTTGTTTAGTTGTTATACTGGTGTAGATGATCAAAATAAATGTGTAATGTCCTGAGGAATTATTTGAACAAAACTCAGCAGGTTTCTTCATATGTGGATCAATAGTCCTGAAGGCAGTCATGATTAACCAGTCAGTAATCTGTGCTGTCTATGGGATTTTGCTATGTGCATTATGGCTGTTATAACACTGTAATCAAAAGCTGTTAGTGATACCTGAAATTCTATAAGATACATCTGAGATGTGATCTGCTGTAATATAATCTCATGCCTTTCCTTTTTCTCCACTAGCTTAAAGGGAGTAAAATAAATTGATAGGAGTGGTTTGGAAAAGTTCCTAGCAATTAAACTAATACAAGACATTTGAGGTGTAATGGAGCATGGCAATCTTAAATATGATCTAAGGTAATTCTGTCACATCCTTATCACTGGAAATAGTTTTTTGAACTGTTTTAAGCAAGACTTCCATGATTATTACAATTATCAGTATAACTGAGTAAGTGATTGTGCTCTCCATAAAGTAATTATAGAAAGTAACATTCTATTTTAAATTTATCATCAATCTGATAGATTTAGTTTGCATACTCTATATAATAGGATTCTAAACATGTTTATAAAGATCTGCTTTGTCTTTGTAAGAAGTGAGTCAGCAGCTAAATATAATCTTCAGGTGGAGCCAGACTTCAGGGCAAGAGGTAATTAGACTGAGGTCTGAAGATGTAATTCAAACCAGGATTTAAAATCAACGAGTACAAAATTACATTTCTTTACCCCCAATTTTCAACTAAGAATGCAGAATTAAAATCACATGGAATACAAAACTGGAGATTTGCCACTGTTGACTTCCTGTTCGTAGGGTTCAAAGTGCTGCCACAAAAGGAAAATCAACTGGCAAGAATTATGCATAGCCTCTCCTTTCCTTAACTTCCCAACTAAGTTTATAATCCTAGGACAGCATAGCTACAGTTTGCAGAAGGGTAGTCTGTAAATAATTTGTGTTCTCTATGAAGGCTGTCACAGTCTTGTTTTGCCTAATGTAACAAGACCTGTAATCTACTGCCACAGATATTTCATCACAGCGTGTGGTACTCAAGATCACTGAAATCCTGAATATTTTTTCCTCCAGCTTGTTCAGGCTGCCATAGAGAACTCAGCAATATCAGTCGTTCATGGTCACTATAATCAAGAGACTCATGGTTAGAAACATGATAGTGCCCACAAACAGGGACACACACCAGCCTACATAACAGCAGCTCCGTATAATATTTTAAATAGTCATTTACAGTATAGACAGTGTTGCTGGAATTGACACATTTAGATGGAGACTAATGTTTTGCGGTCATCAAGACATTCACAAAAATATCAGCGTAAAGGGGAACAACATTTAATACTCAATGAGCAAAGAGAACTGATTAATTGATTGGCAAGTTGACTCTGATTGGTAGAGACATTGCCATGAAGATGACGGAAAAGGTCAATTGCCAAGATTGTTCAATTTTAAATTTAATTTTAGACTAAAAATTATGAGGTGGATGGTTAGGACTCAAAGCTGAGTGAGATATACCATATGTGCAAAGTAAATTAGATTCACATTGGAATTCAGTGCACAGCAGAAAGAGCTTCTTTAAGTAAGGTTTATTCCTAGTACAGTGTTAGCCCTAGCAAGCACAATGCAGAGTATCAGCACTAGGTGAGATTTATCAAACATTGTAAGGTGTGTTAAATCATGCATAAAAAAATGAAAAGTAGGTTTACATGATTGGAGAAAAGTTAAGGCACGGAAGCACTAAGAGCATCTTTAAGAATGTGAAAGGGAATGGATTAGCTTAGACAAATGCGCATCCATTGCAGGTGGGAACAAGAGAATTTATATGGGAGAACTGGGAAATGGCAGAGAAATTAAATAGTTACTTTGTGTCTGTCTTCATGAAAGCAGATGCAGAAAATCTCCAAGAAATAATAAGTGATCAAAGAAGATGTGAAATTGAAAAACTAAAAGAAATTCCCATTAGTAAAAAAAATTACTATTAGTAGTTGAAAAGTTAACTGGATTGAACGTGGTCCTCTGGACCAGATTATCTTTTTCCCAGGGTGTTGAAGGATAAGGCTGGAGAAATGTTGTGCCAACCTGTGAAATTAATCTGATGCACATCTAACCTAAACTGGTCCATTATTGCCCATATGTGTGTCCAAAACCTATTTAAATGCCCTTAACATTGACAAGTCTACTACTGTTGCAGGCAGGACATTCCATGCCCCTGTTATTCACTGAGTAAAGAAACTAACCCTGATATCCATCCTAAATCTATCACCCCACAATTTAAAGATATGTCCTCTCATGTTAGCCTTCACCAAACAAGGAAAAAGGTTTCACTGTCCACCCGGTCTAACCCTCTGATTATCTTATACATCTGATTAAGTCACCTCTCAACCTTCTTCTCTCCAATGAAAACAGCCTCAGTTCCCTCAGTCTTTCCTTGCAAGACCTTCCTTCCATACCAGGCAATATCCTAGTAAATCTCCTCTGAACCCTTTCCAAAGCTTCCACATCCTTCCTGTAATGTCGTGACCAGAACTGTACGCAATACCGCACCAGTGTCTTGTACAGCTGAAGCATGACCTCGTGGCTCCGGAACTCAACCGCCCTACCAATAAACGCCAACACACCATATACCTTCTTAACAACCCTATCAACCTGGGTGGTAACTTTCAGGGATCTATGCAGCTGGACACTGAGATGTCTCTATTCATCCACACTGCCTAGAATTTTACCATTAGCCTAGAACTCTGCATTCCTGTTAATTCTTCCGAAGTGAACTATCTCACCTTTTCTACATTAAACTCCATTTGCCACATCTCAGCCCAGCTCTGCATCTTATCTATGTCCCTCTGTAACCCACAACATTCTTCAGCACTATCCACAGCTCTGCTTACCTTAGTGTCATGTGCAAATTTACTAACACACCCTTCTACGCCCACATCCAGATCATTTATAAAAATGACAAACAGCAGTGGCCTCAAACCAGATCCTTGTGGCACACCACTAGTAACTGAGTTCCAGGATGAACATTTCCCAACAACCACCACTCTGTGTCTTCTTTCAGCTAGCCAATTTCTGATCCAAACCGCTAAATCACCTTCCATCCCGAAACTCCATATCTTGTGCAATAGCCTACCATGTGGAACCTTATCAAATGCCTTACTGAAATCCATATATAGCACATCAGCCACTTTGTTTTGTCACCTTCTCGAAGAACTCAATAAGGTTAGTTAGGCATGACCTACCATTCACAAAACCGTGTTGACTATCCTAATCAAATGATTCATTTCCAGATGATTTTAAATCCTATCTCTTATAACCTTTTCCAACACTTTACCCACATCTGAAGTAAGGCTCACTAGCCTATAATTACCAGGGTTGTCCCGACTCCCCTTCTTAAACAAGGGAACAACATTTGCTATCCTCCAGTCTTCTGGCACTATCCTGTTGACAATGATGACATAAAGATCAAAGTCAAACGCTCTGCAATCTCCTTCCTGGCTTCCCAGAAAATTCAAGGATAAAGCCCATCTGGCCCAGGGGTCTTATCTATTTTCAGATCTTCCAAAATTATTAAAACCTCCTTTTTGTCAACGTCAATCTCATCTAATCTAGTAGCCTGTATCTCTGAATTCTCACTAATATTGCCCATTTCCAATGTGAATATTGATGAAAAGTATTCATGGAGCACTTCTCCTATGTCCTCAGATTCCACACACAACTTCCCACTACTATCTTTGATTGGCCTTAATCTTACTCTAGTCATTCTTTTATCCCTGATATACCTATAGAAGGCCTAAGGGTTTTCATTGATCCTATCTGACAACAGCTTCTAATGTCCCCTCCTGGCTCTTCTTAGCCCTCTCTTTAGATCTTTTCTGGCTAACTTATAACTCTCAAGTCCCCTAACTGAGCCTTCACGCCTCATCCTCACATAAATCTCCTTCTTCCTCTTGGCAAGAGCTTCAACTTATTTAGTAAACCATGGCTCATTCTCTCAACAACTACCTCCCTGCCTGATAGGTATATACTTATCAAGGACCTGTAATAGCTGTTCCTTGAATAAGCTTCGCATTTCAACTGTGCCCATCCCCTGTAGTTTCCTTCCGCATTTCAACTGTGCCCATCCCCTGTAGTTTCCTTCATCATCCTATGCATCCTACATCTTGCCTAATTGCATCATAATTGCCCTTCCCCCAGTTATACCTTTTTTCCTGCAGTACATACCTGAGAATAGCCCATCGCTATTTTAAACATAACCGAATTATGATCACTATCGCCCAAATGCACACCTAGCTCCAAATCTAACACCTGGCAGGGTTTATGCCCTAGTACCAAATCCAATATAGCCTTGTCCCTTGTTGGTCTGTCTACATATTGTGTCAGAAACCCTCCTGCACACATTGAACAAAAACTGACCCATCTAAATTACTTGAATTATAGTATTCCCAGTCAAATTTGGGGAAGTTAAAGTCCCCCATAACAACTACCCTGTTACTCTTGCTCCTGTGGAGAATCATCTTTGCTATATTTTCCTCTACAGCCCTGGAACAATTCAGAAGCCTATAGAAAACTCCCAATAGAGTGACCTCTCCTTTCGTCAGCTGAAACTACCTCAGTGGATGAGTCCACAAACATTATCTCAGCTGCTGTAATACTATCCTTGATTAACAATGCCACACACCCCTCCCCTTCTTTTACCATCTTCTCTGTTCTTGAAGAAACATCTAAATCCCGGAATCTGCAACATCCATTCCTGTTCTTCCTCTATCCATATCTCTGAAATGGCCACGACATCGAAATCTCAGGTACCAACCCATGCTGCAAGTTCACCTAGCTTATTCCGGATGCTCCTGGCATTGAAGTACACACATTTCAAACTAACAACTCTGTTTGTTTTGGCTCTCATGTTCCATCCTAGCTCTCTGAATTTCTGCCTTAGATCCCCACCTTTCTTCCTACCTATGTCGTTGGTGCCTATGTAGACCATGACTTGGGGCTGCTCCCCCTCCTCCTCCCCCTCAAGGAATCTAAAAACACGATTAAGGACATCACGAACCCTGGCACCTGGGAGGCAACACATTAATCGTGGGTCTCTCTTGTTCCAACAAAACCTCCTATCTGTCCCCCTAACTATGGAGTTTTTAGGAAGAGAGGAAGGAAAAAATAGATTTGTTTATTTGACATAACTAGTCTAAATCTAATCTGGAGCATATTCACAAGAAGGCTAAAGTTTATGTACTGGTGAAGGTTGCTAGGGAACTCCCAACATTCTCAGGGGTAGTTGGAGCCCAGTTTCACAGTAGGATCTTACAACCAGCAGAACAACTGCAACCAAGAGAATATAGCTGTAAGGGCAGCAGCACGTTTTGAGGATATAAACATTTTACTATAAATTGTGTTTGCAATCATGAAGGTAAAAAATACCGATAATTGATGTCCTTATGATAATAGGACAATAAGATAATAAAGGCACGGCACGGTGACTCAGTGGTTAGCACTGCTGCCTCACAGTGCCAGGGTCCCAGCTTCAATTCTAGCCTTGGGCAACTGTCTGTGTGGAGTTCGTACATTCTCCCCGTGTCGGCGTGGGTTTCCTCTGGGTAGTCCAGTTTCCTCCCACATTCCAAAGATGTGCAGGTCAGCTGAATTGGCCATGCTAAATTGACCATAGTTGGCAGGTGCATTAGTCAGAGAGGGGTGGGTTACTCTTCAGAGGGCCGGTGTGAACTTGTTGGGCCGAAGGGCCTGTTTCCACACTGTAGGGAATCTAATCTAAAAGAAAGATATCGGGACATTCAGCTCATAGAGCCTGCTCCATATTTGATCATGGCTGATGTATTTCTCAATCCCATTGTCCTGCCTTCTCTCCGTAACCTATAAGACCATAATGTATGTAGAAATAAAGATTGTCGAGAAAGAAAAGGACACAGCTTAATTGAATTCTTGTTCCTAACGTTTCATTTTGACCATCTGCAAGATTCAGCAATGAGATCACCCCACCCCAACACAAACAAAACAATTCAATCATTTATCTCCTGCCTTACCAGAAAATAATAATGAATCATGAATCAATCAATTTACTCTGCGAGGTGGCTTATTCTATAAATTTGTTTATGATATAAAAAGATAAACTTGGACCAATCCTTTTAAACATTAATAAATTCATCAAAGAACTATCTGACTCAAGCATGAATAAGCAGAACTGCTCATAAGGTGTGAAAGTAATTTATGGATTAAATTGAGTGAGAACAGTTGGAGAGATTGGGAGAAATATTCTGTTCCAGAATAAAAATATTGGGAGTGGGATCACAAGTGAGTATCACTTTTGCTCATGGGTGAGATTACTTTCCTTATATGATTTGGTGGTGAAATATACATGTACAAGGAGCACAGTGGATCTTGAGGCAGAGGTACTCCGGAAGTCAAAGTCCCCACTGTTCCATCATGGGGTAGAAGATCTGGATGTCATTGTTATAGACACCAGGACAGGCAGTAATTCCATTCAAGCCTGAATCCTCGTTGCACATCTGTGGAATTCTTTACCACAGAGAGCTGTAGAGGCTGGGACATTAAGCATATTCAAAACTGAGATAAAACATTTTTTTAATCAGTAAGCCTCCTCATTAGTCATGGTAACTGAGAATATCATATGTGTAGAATTAAACCTTAAACATAATTTGAAACATTAAAGCCTTGGAACATATCTGGCAAATATCAGGTTTCCATCTGAAGCTATTGTCTGTGCATCCTATGCAGATGTGTTATTGTGTTTATTGTTGGTGTCCCAAGTTATTTGCAACACATTGCCCCTTTTGGAGAATATGTCAATGAGGCATTAATATTCCAGACAAATTAAAGTAACATGTGGCTTCCAATGTTGCATGAATGTGGTCTTGCCTGTCCCGAGAGCCTCCAGCATTTTCCCTTCCAGGTTCCAGAGGTCATGGAATATGTGGTGTTATGTAGGCAATGGTACATTCCTGCTAGCACTGATGATCCAACATTGTCTGAATAATACATTTTGCATACGTGGAATATGTTTCAATTAAGATTGAACCATTTATAGGATCATAATACTCACTGCTACTCATTATCCTACTCATTCTCTTTATCATCCTTGAGCTTCCCTCATTTACTCTCAATTTACAGGACCTCAGGATTATCATCCCTCATGTATCCCTTTCTCTTCCCACATTCATTTTGAATCTCCAGGCTTACAATACCGAGATGCTCTGAATGGTCCAATACCCTTGCTATGTTCCCTTTGCTGAGCACTTGTAGTGCTGTCAATTCTCTCCCTCCCTCTCTTCCTCCATCATTTGCCAGTCCTTTAGGACATACTCTCCTCAAGTTCCTGATATTGCTGGAAGAAGGCACGTGAGTTATCCAGCAGTGCTACCGTTATTGGAGGGTGACCATAGAGAGAAGATAACATGTGAGCCTGGTTCTCAATCCAGCTAACTCGTGATCGTTAGAATATTTCTTTACTCAGGCAATTGTGCTCATCTTGAACACCACTCATTCAAGAGGACTCTCTTCCCACTTTTGCAGTGGGATTGCACATTTTGAGTAATGTTATTGAGATAAATAACATGGTGAGCGTTAACTTCAACATGTGTGGCTACTTTCTCCCTTCCCCAAATGACCCACCAATTTTCCCCATCAGCTTCATTTCCTGTTATCCCTCTCCTATTGCCCTTGACCCTTTAACCATCACCTTCCATGTTTCTTCTTCCGCACTGAGCCTACACCCATTACTGTCTGCTCCATGACCCTGACACCTCCTGTGATCTATTCCACCTCTGCTGCCCATTTCTGTGAGCTCCATTGAGATCATCCATTAATCGCCCATAAATCTGGACCTGCCATCCTACTTTCTTTTTCACTGTCACTGTTCCCTGTAGTACCTACTATCATTAGTTTAACCCCTATTACCTAACCATTGACTGCATGACTTTTAGCACGATGTCTCTCCCACCATCTTTCATGTATAATTTACTCCCAGCAGCGTTTCATTAACTGATACAGCAATGTGTATATTATTTCTCAAAAGATCAGAAATAGGGTGTAGATAAAAATGGTATTGAAAGATTCAACTGACACAGCTTACTATTAAATGCAAATATTACATTCATAGGTACATCTCTGTCTGGGTGGATATTAAGCTATACAGTTACAACGATTAGCATACTTCCACCTGTATGTCATGCTTCAAGTGGCCTGAGTTAAGGTGGAATCTGGGACCTTTAGATCGTCAGGTCACATGTTGTGACACAGCGATAGTGTCACTTTCGTAAATGTATATTGACATACTAAATGTAAGATAACATAACTTGTCTCCTTTTCCAAGATTAAATAAAACCCAGATATAAATGCTTCTACCTCAACAGATGTCAATTCAATAATTATACAAACAATAAAAACAGAGTTTATGTGATTAAATTTAATTATTCAGACTTTAATGGAACGCTATGGTGGTTTGATAACTCATCCTGATCTGGTGACCATGCAGCTGTCTATATTATTACTATTGCACTTGTTTGGCAGCATGGTTATCTTGCTGCTTGTTGTTGTCACTCATCACATAATCATCAGAGTTTTCTGCCTCACTGTCTTTGTGAATAATTGATGCGTTATGTATTGATTTGAGCTGACTTTGGTTACTTCAAAATGTAGCACCATGATCAGGAATGACTTTGTGTTATCTGAGCTAGTTATATATTGTAGAAATACTTGCTGCTATCCAAGTGTTTAGAATTGGATTCCTAACCCATTCTTTTTCCAGTGCACAGTTTTGATAGTTCAGGATAGTGAAGAAGACATTTGGTATGTTTGAAAGTGTGGTGTTGGAAAAGCACAGCAGGTCAGGCAGCATCCGAGGAGCAGGAGAATCGACGTTTCGAGCATAAGTCCTTCATCAGGAATGAGGATTGTGGGCCGGGGGACTGAGAGATAAATGGGAGGAGGGTGGGGCTGGGGGAAGGGAGCTGAGAATGCAATAGGTAGATGAAGGTGGGTGGAAAGGTGATAGGTCAGTGAGGAGGGTGGAGCAGATAGATGTGAAAGACAATGGACAGGTCAAGAGGGCAGTGCTGAGTTGGAGGCTGACGATGGAGGAGCCCAGGACCTGCATATCCTTGGTGGAATGGGAGGGGGAGGTGAAATGTTCAGCCACGAGGTACAATTCTGGCCTCCCTGCGATAGGAAGGATGTTGTGAAACTTGAAAGGGTTTAGAAAAGATTTACAAGAATGCTGCCAGGGTTGGAGAGTTTGAGCTATAGGGAGAGGCTGAGCAGGCTGGAGTTGTTTTCCCTGGAGTGTTGGAGACTGAGGAGTGAGATTATAGAGGCTTATAAAATTATCAGGTGCATGGATAGAATCAATACCCTAGGTCTTTTCCCTGGGATGGTGGAGTTCAAAACTAAAGGGCATAGGTTTAAGGTGTGAGGGAAAAGATTTAAAAAGAACTTAAGGCACCTTTTTCATGCAAAGGTGGTACATGGAATAAGCTGCCAGAAGAACTAGTAGAGGCTAGTAGAATTACAACATTTAAATGTCATCTAGATGGGTACATGAATAGGAAGGGTTTAGAAAGGTATGGGCCAAATACTGGCAAGTGGAGCTAAACTTCTTTAGGATATCTTGTCGGCAGGGAGAAGTGGGATTTAAGGGTCTGTTTCCATACTGTATAGCTCTATTGACTCTATGACTGATTTCTACTTGCTTACTCTCTGTAAATTTCTTTCATTCTCCTCTGTTTTGAAGAAGAATATACTATGTCTTGGAACGACTAGACAATTGGTTGGTGGGCAGGGTTATTTTAATTTCCTTCCAAGCTAGGCTGTGCTGGGAATAGTCATCCCTTATCCATTGGTAATGTACAAAATTGCAGCAATGCAATATGAAAATCTTGTTTTGTTGATTAACCTTCAATGATAGTTGTTTTGATTATATGTACTGCATGTTCTGCTAGAGCATTTGAACATGGATAGTGGGTTGACAATGTAAAATGGATCACTCCACTTAGTGCACAAGTATTGAAATTGTTTAAAAACTAAAAGAACTGTGAGTGCAATGAATCAGAAACAAAAACAGAAGTTGCTGGAAAAGCTCAGCAGGTCTGGCAGTATCTGTGGAGAGAAATCAGAATTAACATTTTGGGTTGAGTGATTCTTCCTCAGAACTGGTTGAAATGGTTTGCTGGTGAATTATAGTCCTTCGTCTAACATTATTTGCCCCAGGACACGAAATAAAGTGAAAATAGCATTCATTGTGTCAATGATGGTTGCACTTAATGTGTTATTAAATCATTGAACTGTGGAAAAACTGGGGAAGTAATCTGTAACAAGGATGTAATCTTCCCTGTGCACTCTGAATAGGTTTAAGTGCTACTTTCATTTAAGGTGTGGATAGACAGTCATGTCGTTATGGAGGCTTCCTCCACTGTTAGCATTGACATATGCGTTCACGAGTCATTGAATACCCTGATTCATCCCTGACCAGAACAGTTTCACAGGCATCTCATGCAAACAATTTTTATGTGCCCCTGCCGTAACATTGACATAACATCCTGATGCAATGCTTTTGGTATTATAACTTATTCACCAATGAAAATTATTTGCCATAATACACCAAATTCATCTCTGTATGGCAAGATGAATGAATGTCTTCAGGTACTTCTTTAATATTGCCAGGCCATCCCTAAATTATGATCTTGCGCAACTCTTGTAGTTCCTCATCTTCAGCTGATTACAATTGTTAATCCTGGCTAATTGTCAAAGTGTAGCAGATCATCATTGAGTATGTCTTCAATTTCAACAGTTTTGATTGCATCATGTGTGGCCTGTTCCACCACAGTGGGTGTAGTTTGAATCATATAAATTGTGACTATACTGAGATCTGTCATATTGTTCATCAATACTGCTGTATTGTTGGCATCAACCAGGTGGTAGATTTGAAAAGCCAAGGTGAGCTTTCACATGATGTGGAGGTGCAGTTGTTGGACTGGGGTGGACAAAGTTAAAAATCATACAACAACAGGTTATAGAACAACAGGTTTATTTGAAAGTATAAGTCTTTGGAGTACTGTTCCTTCCTGAGGTAGCTAGCTGTACTTTCAAATAAACCTGTTAGACATAACCTGGTGTTGTATGATTTTTAACTTTCACATTGGCACTGCAGTGTATTTCTGCCAATTTATGGGATTGGTGACCCGTTCTGTCCAGTAAGACCATTTATTATAAGCCATATCATGGAGTATCACTTGCTTAAGTACGTTTCTTTAAAAATTTCTAGTGGTATCAGCTTTTGTGTCAGCTATAGCTATTGTTCTGTCTTGAATTTTGTAAATGGTTGTAAAACTTTCTAATCATATTCTATCATTGACATGGTGTGTAGGTTACCAATATGAAAAAACAGGTATTCTTCTGAAATTCACCACATGTTCGATGGACTCAAATCTCATGGATGCATTTGCATTTGTGTATCTCCTGACAATTTTCCTTGCTGGCATTGTTGTGTTGCTGTACCATTTTGTTGGTCAACTGTATTTTGGTCTGAGATCTGACTTGGCCTTTGGAATGAGACTTCCCATGCTTGCGTGCCCAGAATACCTGTTTTGCAGATATCCAGAAAAGCTAGACAGTTGGGGGCATGTGCAAAAACCACATTTTTTTAAACAGATTTTGCTGGTTTGCTGCATTTGCCAACAATAGCAATAATTAGGATGCAATTGTTGTTGGCCTGTCAATGTGGCTTCATATTTGTGTCTATCCTTAGAATAAAATAGAATTGGCTTTATTGTCATCCTCAAGTATTGCAGCAATGATGTAGCCCTTTTTCTTTCCAGAAGATCTTTCCTCAAGGAAGGTGTAGAAGGTAAATTGGTGTAGAACGTAAATAGTAAATCAATTCAGTTTTCTAAGAGATCCTCTATGGAAAAGTCCCACTTGTCCTTTCCTGCAGCATTTTCCAACAAACTAGTCCATCAACTCTTTGGATTGTCATCTATACAGCATGGCGTGTAGATTGTTAATCCTGAAGTTAATTCTCAACTTGAACTTGACTTCAATTACTTTCCAGATCTTTTTTGGGTCTTTTTGATTGTCTACATGAAGACTAAATGTATTAATTCTATAGATTTGCTCCCTGCCAATGGCAAGTTTCAGAACTTGCTTCTCAGAATCATTTATCACTTGATGTGAAAAATAGCAGTTTTATGTTGTTTGAATAACTGCAATTCAGTATCAGTAACATTGGTTGCTCAGTCCATAACCAACTGTTTGCCTTCCATTTCTCTTTGGAAATCTTCATTTTATTTAGGTAGACTGCAGTGCAGTGTTAATCTATTTCTTTTCCTAATTAAAAGTTTTGCTTCTCTCTCATTTTATTGTTTTTCTACCTTTTCTGCTTCCTTTTCCCTTAATTGTTTTTATTGGTGCTCTAGAGTTTTAATTTAATTAAGAATGTTTGTTGAAGAACTGCAGCTTGTAGTTCAATAACAGTAGGATTGTAGTTGTAAATTTGAGCCACTAGATGGTGGTTATGCCAAATAAGGAATGATGTGATGAGTTGGCTTCCCTCTAAATTTGTGCAGAATTGGAAAAAAGAAATACTTTATTAGTGTAGAACAATGGTTCCCAATCTGTTTAGTAACATGATACACTTCAATTACACAAACAAATCCATGGCACACCCACTTTTTTCAGTTGAATTGATTGCTGATAAACATCACATTTACTCGCATTTACCATGGTTACAGCCTTATTAGAAAGTTTTGCAACACAATACATTCAGCAAATTAAAGAGGGATCAAATACATTAATGCTTCCAATTCACCAGAAAAAAACAGTATTCGACTGCAAACACAGACACATTTACGTTGCTTTTGTACAAAATCTCACAGCACATTTGGATAATTCCCAGAGCATACAAGTGTGCTGCAGCACATCATTGAAAACCACTGGTATAGAAAACTGCTTGTCAGATTTTCTTTGCAAGAAGGTGTTGGAACTATGTTGTGAGGAGTATTAAACTGCTGCTTCTTTCAAAATGCTGTAACAGCATTCTGTTGGATTGTTTATTTTAGATTGAGACAGGTCTTCAAACTGAAAGCAACTTTAATCCTGCCTTCACATGTCCTCCCCAAAGGCATGTTAAAAGGTGGAAGGTATTGAATTCACAGGGAGGGTGAAGTGTGGGCACAACACACTCTCCCCTGCTCTGCCCTGATTAAACAAAAGGAAGGAAGGCTTTGGTTGGCCTCTGCCAATTGGGGACCAGTCCCTTTAAAGGCCTCTATTCACTGCTGACAGTATTCAAGTAGCCCCAGGTGAAACAGTTGCCATGGTGGAAATTTGAAGACCAAATTCTATTACACTTACTGGTGGATTCCTGAGAGACCCCTTGCTCAGAGGTACTCAGTGCCTGATTGAAAGACCCACGATTAGGCTTCAGAAGGGGGAGGGGAAATGGTAGGTTTAGCCACTCAAAGGCTTTCTTCTATCCTGACTCCTTCCTCCCACTTCCTCGAGGGGCAGGTGATGGCCTAGTGGTAGTATTGCTAGACTATTAATCCAGAGACCCAGATAATGTTCCAGGGACACAAGTTTGAATCCTGCCATGGCATTTGACTTTAATAAAAACAAAAATTTGGAATTAAGAATCTAATGATGACCGTGAAATCATTAACAATTGTCCGAAAAACTCATCTGGTTTACCAATGTCCTTCAGGGATGGCAATCTACCATTTGCACCTAGTCTGGCCTATGTGTGACTCCAGACCCATAGCAATGTGGTTGACTCTTAATTGCCTTCTGAAATGGCCTAGCAAGCCATTCAGTTGGACCAATCACTACAAAGTCTCAAAGAAATCAAACATGATGGATCACATGGTATCAACCTAGACGCTGGAAAGACAACGTCAGAAATAACCCTGTTGACTCTGCAAAGTCATCCCCTGCAGACTAGTGCCAAAATTGGGAGAGCTGGTTAAGCAATAGGCTGACACAGTCATACCTTTCAAACAATGTCCCAGACACCACCAACACCATCCCTTGATATGTTCTGTGTCATCGGCAGAGATGGCGGCACAGAGGTATACAGTCAGGAGGGAGTTGCCCTGGGTGTCCTCAACATTGACTCCAGATCCCATGAAGTTTTGTGGCTTCAGGTTAAACATGGGCAAGGAAACCACTTGCTGATTACCACCCCTGTCCCCCACCCTTCCTCAGCTGATGAATTGGTGCTCCCCCCATGTTGAGCAGTACTTGGAAGAATCACTGAGGATGGCAAGGGCACAGAATGTACAGTGGGTGGGTGAGTTTCATGTTCACCACCAAGACAGCTGCTACTACTAGTCGAGATGGTCAGGTCCTGAAGGACATAGCTGCTAGAGGGAACCAACAAGAGGAAAAAACATACTTGACTTCATCCTTACCAAGCTGCCAGGTACAGATACATTTGTCCATGACAGTATCGATAAGAGTGAACACCGCACAGTCCTTGTGGAGCCGAAGTCTTCACATTGAGAATAACCTTCATCATGTTGTGTGGCGCTGTCACCGTGCGAAATGGGACAGAATTTGAACCAATCTACCAACACAAGACTGGACATCCATGAGGTGCTGTGGGCCATCAACAGTAACAGACTTGTAATCCAGCACAACCTGTAACCTCATGGCCCAGCATATTCCCCATTCAACCATTACGATCAAATCAGGGGATCAATCTTGGTTCAATGCAAAGTGCAGGAGAGCATATCAACAGCAGCACTATTGTAATTAGATCCCCCATTCCCTCTACATTTAATCTACCTTCCTGGCAGATTGTGATGGGCCAGAGCAAGTGGCATTTGAAAGTTCAAATCCAACCTTTCAGTTCACCTGAAGCATATAGGGACATAAGTTGGCTTTATCCCAATTTATATTTGTTTTCACTGGTAAATGAGTTTTGCAAAATTTTGTAGGATCCTCTTAGAAATAACAAAAGGGATGTTTGTGATTGCGGATAAGATGTCTTTTCAGGGTATGGCTAACTTCGATTTTCCTCTGACATTGAGCTTTTCTAAAATGGATGAGGTGTTAGGCAGAGTCAGAAAGCATGATAGTGTATTAGCTTTCAAGGTCTTTATGTTTTGATCCATTCTGTAACGCTGAAAACCCAAATAAGATGACAGGTAAGATAATTTCTGCCTTTTAAGTAGAAAATATTCAAACAGCCTTTATGTTTTTCTATAAATGCGCAAATTTGTTCCCAACTTGCCCAGCAACTTTGAATAACAAAAATGCTGTGTGTTTCAATGGCATCGTGATCATGAAAATGCGATTCAAATTGCAGATCTTATGTTAGAGCTGGATCTTGAAATGGTGACACATATCAACACTTAAATAATGAGGTGTCAGCATTCTGGAGTTCATTCATTTCCAGTATTTAAAGGTTACGATTAGATCCCCTACAGGGTGTAAACAGGCCCTACGGCCCAACAAGTCCACACCGACCCTCCGAAGAGCAACCCATTCCCCTATATTCACCCCTGACTAATGCACCTAACACTATGGGCAATTTAGCATGCCCAATTCACCTGGCCTGAACATCTTTGGATTGTGGGAGGAAACCGGAGCACCCGGAGGAAACCCATGCAGACATGGGGAGAATATGCAAACTCCACACAGACAGTTGCCTGAGGCGGGAATTGAACCCAGGTCCCTGATGCTGTGAGGCAGCAGTGCTAACCACTGAGCTACCGTGTTATGAATGATTAATTGTTGCATTTTAAATTTAAAGACTCAGTAAATTAAGCAATTCTTTGTTTTGCAAAATTGCTTGACATATGATAATAACAGCCTTTGTTAGCCTGTGCAACCTGACTTTAAATTTGCATATATCATTTTTGTTTGCTGCCTCACAAAATTTCTGATGAAATATTCTAGGATTATCTAAGCATTTTTTGTGCTCGAGGGTCACCAAGGGACAAATCATATGGCGTCATGGATGAAGTGTATAGTTTAAATAAATATTCCTATTATGTTGCACAATATCTCAACCTATCATATTTTGGTGGTCAATGATCATAAAGAATTTGCAATCA
The DNA here is from genome assembly GCF_004010195.1 of Chiloscyllium plagiosum. Classification (NCBI taxonomy): domain Eukaryota; kingdom Metazoa; phylum Chordata; class Chondrichthyes; order Orectolobiformes; family Hemiscylliidae; genus Chiloscyllium; species Chiloscyllium plagiosum. The sequence continues at coordinate 28,652,934 of NC_057735.1, forward strand.
GCTAATGTCTTTGAGGTTTTGCTGTCTTGCGATTCATTCTTAGATGCAGAGCTCCTGTTTGTCTTTCTCTCAGCAGCAGTCCATAAACATCATGACGACTATCTAAGACTTAGAGAAAATATAGACAAGTGATGAGTGGAAGGACACTATTGGTGAAAACAAAACAATGACATGGACCTAGATGGTCTATTCTGTGTTGTAAATAGTCCTTTACCATTTTGAAAGGTTTCCACTTTTGGTATAATCAACAGTTCAGATCAAATAGGCCTCAGAACTGTCCCACAATTTGCAATTATAGTTTTATTTATAATTCTGGTTAAAGTTCTTTACATATCCCAAAATAGAGTCCTAGAGTCATAGAGTTGTACAGTCTGAAAACAGACCCTTCAGTCCAACTCGTCTGTGCCGACCAGATAACCTAAATTAATCTCGCCTCATTAAATCCTTTCTTTTCATGTACCATTGTAATTGTATCCACCTCCATCACCACCTCTGGCAGCTCATTACATACAAAGCACCATTTTTTGCATGAAAAAATTGCCCTTTAGTTCCCCCTCATATCTTACCCTTCTTACCTTAAATCTATGCCCTCTAGTTTACCCTGGAGAAAATACCTTGTTTATTCACTCTATCCATGCTCCTCATGACTTTACAAACTTCTATAGGTCACCCCTCAGCCTCTGATGCTCCAGAGAAAATAGCCCCAATCTATTCAATCTCTCCCTTTGCTGAACGATCTTCCATGATCCAATTTTTATCATGCAATATTTTAAACATAAATATTCTTTGATATATTTTAAGAGTAGGGACCTGATACGATTTTACCAGACAGCTGAAAATTAAGTCTACAATATTGGGACATGAGGACTGTAGAATCCAATCCAAATGGCAAGTCTTTTGACTTGCTGATGAATCTGCAAGGGGCAAACAGCTGACCTGGAAGTTGCTGTAGTTATGGCAACCATTCATTCAAATACACAAACAAATTTACACGACCAATTCAGACCGATTAAATGTGAGGCATCATAGAAATGTGTTAATTATTACTTCACAGAATGTATACAGGGTGAAACAACCATGAAATGAGAGCCATTGTTCGACAAGAAAGCACCCTCACAAGAACAGAGTCCCGAAGGATATATGTTCTTTCAAGGATTTTGAATGGCACAGAGACATTATTAAATACTTTAATTAATCTAGGTTCTTCGGTAATATCTTGAACTGACTGTTTTAACATTGCTACAAAATACTTGTATCCTTCATCACATGTGCAAGTGTTCAATAAAGGAGTGGACATATCTCACATCAGCACGAACACTAGTACTACAGTGAGTCATTATTTGAAGGAAGGTGTGGCAAGGCAAAATGTTGAGCTGAGAGAACTGCATTATGTAAAGACGTTTGTATTGTGTTCAATGACTCTGTTATGCATAAACTTTTGCATTGATCTGCACAAACAGGGGAGAATTTAACATTTTTGTGTTGGTGGACCTGAAGTGCATCACAGTGGCACACGGTTTGCACTGTTGCCTCACAGCACCAGGAACCCAGGTTTGACTCCAGTGACTGACTCCAGTGTGATGTTTGCATGTTCGCCCAGTGTCTGCGTGGGTTTCCTCCAGTTTCCTACCACAGTCCAAGTGCAGGTTAGGTGGATTGACCACACTGAAATTGGCCTATAGAGTTCATGGATGTGCAGGCTGGGTGGATTAGATTAGATTACTTACAGTGTAGAAACATGCCCTTCGGCCCAACAAGTCCACACCGACCCGCCGAAGCGCAACCCACCCAGACCCATTCCCCTAAATTTACCCCTTCACCTAACACTACAGGCAATTTAGCATAGCCAATTCACCTAACCTGCACATTTTTGGACTGTGGGAGGAAACCGGAGCACCTGGAGGAAACCCACACAAACACAGGGAGAATGTGTAAACTCCACACAGTCAGTCGCCTGAGGCGGGAATTGAACCTGGATCTCTGGTGCTGTGAGGTAGCAATGCTAACCACTGTGCCAACGTGCCACTATGGCTAATGTGGGGTGATGGGGTGGGTCTGGCTGAGTTGCTCTTCAGAGGTTCAGAGCAGATTTGATGGGCTCTCAGAATTGCACTGTGGGGGTTCTGTAATTCAAAGACATATTACAAGACATACATCTGTTGGTGATTCATAACTGGCTTTGAGACTATCCATTTCAATTGTTTTGAGGATGATTCACTGGTTACATCCAATTGAAATGTAATGTGTTTGAACTGACTGAATATATGAATAACATGGAAAAGAACCCCACCCAGTCTTAGCATAAAATATGACAGCATCATCCAACAAAATGAATGGTGATAACATCCTCTTATAAAATCCACTCCAAATAAATCACAACTTAATATATACAAGATCTCATTAGAGATTTCTAATTCTAACTCCATTCTAAGGGTTTTGAAAAGACTCAGTACAGAAAAAATGAAATCAATTTAACTATAATTATGGAATCTGTTAAGAAAATGCTACTTATTGCATTTGTGCCTTCACATTACACTTATATTCCAAATCAAACATTTAAAAGTTTTGTTTAATCTAGTGCAAGGCAGTGCAATCTAATCTTGTAGCTATAACAATGTTTTTATAGCCATTTATAATAGAGTGGGATGGAATTGTGAGCAAAGCTTATAACCTCATTTGATTGGTATGTGGACAATGGGTATAAAACTGGGTGCCATGCCCTGAATACCATTCCTTGAGCCTACTGGTGTGCCCTTCCCCAATTCTATCAGCACTGGGGGAGGATCAGGAAGCCCCCTTGCCTATGGGACAATTAAGTGCCTTAAGTGGCCAATGAGGTAGCCAGCTCTTGAAAGTGGTGCTTTCTTCTCAGATGTGAATGGATAGCCCACCTCAAGCTAACTCTGCATGGCATGCCCTGCCAAGCAGGAGTGAGCTTGTGCCCAAATTTTATGCTGGCAAATGAGAACCATCCCATCTCCATCAAATGCAACCCATTGAGTTCTGCTTACACCTACACAGAGGCACCACCATTACTTAGGTTGAAAAATGGAGCTCTTGTTCCCTTTACAACCCAGGGGAGATGGATGTGCACAGTCATCAAATAATATAGAATGAATAAAGGACATTTGGTCCATCTCATCTGTTACATCCTATGAATGAGCACTGTACAAATATTGAAAGAACTTAGACTTAGTTTTATTTGGTATGGAATGGAGTCAAATAATTTTTAAATAGTGATGTATAACACATGCAGGACTTGCTGTGAAATTTTCAATGATAGAAGAAATGAAAATAATAGAGATGTCACTTTAGGCCTTTAATTTTTATATTTTATTTTTCTCATTGTTATACAGTGTCAGCTGATTTGATGATAGCAATCATTTTTGTGAACCAGAATATACCAGTTAAAATGGATGGTTAAATTTGAAATCAATTAATAAATTTGAAATTAAAAACTACACTCAGTATGGTGACCATGGAAACCATTGTTAATTATTGTACTTGCTTAAATGGTTCTGCAATGTCTTTCAGGGAAGGAAATATGCCATTATTACCTAGCCTGGCTGCATGTCACTCCAGATTCAGTCCCATCTTTACAGAGGGCAGAAGTGGATACTGCAGATGCTGGAGATTAGAGTCAAGATTGAAGTGGTGCTGGAAAAGCACAGCAGGTCAGGCAGCAACCAAGGAGCAGGAAAATCGATGTTTTGGGCAAAAGCCCTTCATCAGGGCTAATATGTGTCCTGCATGCTACAGTTTAGGCTTCAGGGCCAATCTAAAATCTGACTTTCACAGCCTTACCCATGACACTGCATTATTTATACCTTGCAAGAATAGTACTCAAAGCCAGCCATTTCCCATTCCCTTCTGCATTGTCGTAAACATCTAATAACGGAGCAGATCTGATTATCCCAATTTTTATGGGAGGTGAGGGAAGGAGATGGGCAGAACTGAAAATGCTTAAGGCATCTATGGTTAGAGGTAGGCTAGAGGCTAGGGCTTGGGAGTAAGTTATGGGACTAGAAAGCGAGGTAGGCCTGCAAATGGGATGATGGGGGAGGTGTGCAATTGGGAAGCTAAAAACGAGGTTGGGAATGAGATGCCTGGGATGTGCAGGCCTGCAACTGAAGCTGGGAAATGTGGACAGCTTCCCTTGTGATTCTGGGGCAAACACTTCTGAAACCTTTGGTTCACTGTGGGAACTGTAATACTCATTTAATTAGATCTGACACATTCAACTTCTACTTCTGAGCTGAATTTCCCAACTTACAGAAAACTCATGCACCAGTGACAAATTTCAAATTTAGCTATCAATTACACCATGGTTTGAACAAACCACCAAGACCCTCAGGTTTCCTCATGTGTACTATTGCGTAAATGGCAGCTGACATTCGTGTAATGGATACTGAGGCTGTGATCTGTTCATTTCACATTTTAATATCCCTAGCCGGGATATGAAATATTTAATATTGGGGTGGCAACGTGGCTCAGTGCTTAGCACTGCTGCCTCACAGTACCAGGGTCTCAGGTTCGATTCCAGCCTCGGGCGACTGTCTGTGTGGAGTTTGAATATTCTCCCCAGGTCTATGTGGGTTTCCTCCCACAGTCCAAAAATGTGCAGGTCAGGTGAATTGGCCATGCTAAATTGCCCATAGTATTAGGTACATTAGACAGAGGGAAATGGGTCTGGGTGAGTTACTCTTCGGAGGGTCGGTGTGGACTGGCTGGGCTAAAGGGCCTGTTTCCACACTGTAGGGAATCTAGTCTAATCTAGCTCCTCACACATCACCCTCTTCACCCTAATCTTCTGTCCAGGATGGCAGGAAAGGTGGGAATTATGGACACCCTTATGAATGACCACAGAATTTAAGCCTAATCAAGAAGGCCATTGCAGTTGTTCTAACACATCATTTTCACCACTTTATTCATTATTGCAATGAATGATTAACCTGTGAGCTACAACGAAAATACAATTTCATTAGACCTGGTTACATTTATCTGAAATTGAAAAGGGAATATAGAATAGAAGTGGGTAGTAAATTTCTTTGAAATTTCCAAAAGAATGCATTCAGAATAAACCAATATCCTATACCTCTTACTTACTGATTTCCAAATAATCATAACCTAAGACTTTTGGGATCTGATGTGGGTTTTCATAGTTCTTTAAGGTAGACATATAATTATCTCCATGCACATATCCTAAATATTATCTCCTTATCTGAAAAACCTCTATCCTGTAAGTGTGGTTAAGAGGTGTTCAGACTACCTGTAATATTAAGCACTATGTTCACTGTGTGGCTATTTCAAACAATGCAGTGGGGAAGGACCTGTGTCACTCAGGTCTGAGCATCAGATGTGCACGAGTGTCACTAACACCTCCCAAAATATATTGATCCTTGTCATGTCATCTAGCAAATAAACAATGTTTTATTAAACTATGAACTGCTTTTGATGGTTGTGATCAGGTATTTCAACCGTTTCTTGAAGCAAAATCCAGTTGATAACTGCAACAAATAATTACTTGCAGATCCAGTAATTGTTTATTTAATGACGTCATTGGACTTTATTATTGCAGCTATTTGTTTCAACTTCATCTGCCATCTGTGGTTGTTAGTTGTAATTAAGATCTGCCCAGATACAGACACAGTGTCAAACTTTCACCCAATATTCACTCATGTGAAGGAATGATTAATTACATCAAATGAACTACTTACATTTAAGTTTTTATTGTTGCCTCTGTCTGGTTTTCACTAAATTTGCTGCTTTTGTAGGAGAAATCAAAAAAGATGTACAATCCAGGTATTATGAAAGAGGAGGAATAGCTGAAAACCTGTCTCAACCACTGATAGAAAATGGGCCCTGACTTCACTGTGAACATATATCCATGTAGCTTGTAGTTTGATAATGTGCTTGATGTTTCATCCTTGACATATTTCAGGGCTGACAGGACAAATGCATTAACAATACAAGTTGCCAAGCTAAAACATTGGTATGTGTGTACATTTGAAAACCAGCAGTTGAATTCAATGGTTATAGTGGTGGCTCCGTTCACTGGCCAAATATCAATGACAACCTCACCATGGCCCGGATGGAAATAAAGGTAATTGAGATAGCTAGTCTGTGTCATGGGCATCTCCAGACCGTTGAAGGTGTAGATCCAACCTCCAGGAGCTGTCAGCCACCTGAATGTTCCAGCATTGTCAACAGGACCAATGGTCACTGCTGGACTTGCAGTAGGCCCCAAATCAGAAGCCAGCAAGCGGAGAGATTGGGGCACAGTGCAATGTCACTGGATGAAGCATCCAGAAGCTCAGCCAATGCTCTGTGGAGATGCATTCAAATCCTGCTTCATCCTTGCTTCTTTTGCAGATCATTTTATATCTATGCCCACTTGTTCCTATTCTTTGAACAAGCAGAAACCGTTTCTCCCTATTTACTCTATCCAGCCTGCTCATGATTTTGACAATCTCAAGCAGGTCTCCCCTTAGCTATTGAACACAGAAAGGGAATGTTGGCAATTCTAGAAATTTCCAGCAATCACCGGAACAAAAGCTAACTTATCATCTCTAAGGAATTCCACACTCTTTATTGAAATCTTACTTTGCTTGATATTTATAATTCAGCAATACAACCCTGTTTAAGAGTTGCAGGTGCAGCACAGAAAACTACATTGCTTCACACTCTGTGAACCATAAATGTAGCAAAACTGATAAGCAAAGTAATTGACTCCTTGTGTGAATAAAGTTCACTCATAATGTTATAGTAGCATGCACCATATAAAGAATACCGCTATAGTATGCACTAAGTGCCGAAGTACTTGGATATAAATAGTGGGGCGTTGCAATTTTCATTGTCCAGTTGCATTCTCTCCCTTTTTCTCCTGAAGTTGCTGACTCTTACAAGAATGATTTCCCAAGTGCTGGCAGTCCCACAGTATATTGTTCAAGTCGACATTTTTGACATGTGAGTTGTCACGCCTCCCACAAATATTGGTTTAAATTTGTGAAAAATGCTCACCTGGACAATCGAAGATAAGCCATGACCTAACATCAAAGCACTATCCAACCAGAGTTAATGAATTGTGTTGCAACTGAGTTAGGAGGAGTGAAATCATTCATTTCTTTATGTCTCTCTTCCACTGATCACAACAAAGTTTAAATTTAAAGATGAGGTGTTACTGCCGATTATATATATGTACATATAGACTGTATAGATCTCAGTATCCAAAACAAGTCAGTTCAGTTTCGCTAGGAACAAATAAAGAACATGTTTACTATAGCCAAATCTGACTCAAGCAGAGATGTAAAAATTATTAACGAAAGCTTTAAACTGTGCAAATATGTACAACATCCTTCTGGAAAAATAACATATGTACGCAACCTTCAAGATTGTGAAAAAGATAAAACAAATCTCTGCAGAGCATTGTCTTCAAACACTTTAACCAGCAACAACTAAATTTAAAAAAATGTTATTCAACTGAAGTCACTTTCCACACAAGCTGTTGGTACTTGGATTTCTTCCTGGATCAGTTATCACTGGCTGAAGTCATTTTTTTCTAGCAACAGTGATGGTAGTTTCCAAATTTCACCTTTAAGAATCCTTGGTTCTGGTGATAAAGTTTGCCAGTGGGTTTCCAATTCACAAACCTTGATAAAAGGGGCTTCAGAGAAGAGAGGGAGGAAAGACAAAGCTGGTACTCAAAACAAGTTATATTTCTGACTGTGTTCGGAACCAATATCATTTTCATGCACAAACCATGTCATGTGAACTCTCTCTCTGCAAATTTGACATCTCCATCCAAGTAGTTTGTTCATTGTAAATCTGACATTGTTGTTGCTACTGCCTGTGTTTTTTTCATTTGAAGTGTTCTCTCCAATAAAGTTCTATGCATATGTAATTACATGTCCAGTCATAGATATTCTAAATTACCATTTCATACATCACATCTTCATAACAACAGTAACAGAAGGACGATGCTTGATTTTTTTTCCAAGTTATCCTAGGGTCTCTTAGTTTGATTGCAGCACCCCAAAAACTGCTCCAGCTAAGATCAGCTAACATAACACAAAACAGAAATGTTTGGTTTCCAAGTACAGTGTGCTTTTTTAATAATGTTAGGGTAGCAGTATCCTTTGTTGAGAATACAAAATTGTACAGGTCTTTTGGATTTGAAGTTGTTTTACACTTAGACATTTCATTTGCACCCATAATTTGCCATGTTACGGTACAATTTAACCATTGCATTGGAAGCTGATAGAACCCAAGTATTATACTAACAGCACTAACAAAGATTTATAGAGGGTTGAAAATCTCTTTCATAATCATACAGTATACAAACATTTTATGAATAAATGTTTCAACTTAAGAAATTTCTTAATGAACCTGAACGAGCATAAGTACAGGACCTTATGAAGCCTTTCAGTGCATAATTGATTTGTTTGAAGTGGTTAATATAATGTTAAAGGTTTGGCAGTGTGACACAGTCAAAGGGGAGTGCGTCACTATTCACCATTCTAGATCTGGCTGATAAACCTCAATCAATGCAACAACAATGGCCTTAATTTCAATGAATAACTTACATCAAACATTAAGTTTTTATCTGAAGACATCAAGCTGGAGAGATTTCAGGACTCACAAGCACAAGCTGAAAAGGACAAGCCAGAGATATGCACCAAATGCTTACTGTAGTGATTGTAACACGGTCAGCCAGGTGAACCGCATAGTATATGAGGTTCCTGACTGGGGCGGTTAGTCTGGTCCAATCAAGGAACCCTGGCTGACAGATATAAACATTAGTGTCAGAGATTCTGTTTACTCTGAAAGCTGACTCTGAGGAAACTGGACCAGTGTCTAGTCTTATTCACATGTTAATGAAGGGTGACTTGCTGATGGGATGCTGGCCTCTGTGGGGTTATTTCACTTACGAGAAGGGAAAACTTTTGAAATAGGTGACAACATTGCTAAATGTGATCTTTGAAATTCCAAATTCTGCTGGTGAGTAGACTGAATTATTGTGATAAGATTCCAATTAGTGACTGGACAATAGTGGCATTACAATGTAATCCAGTACATTTTGGCATCTACTGCAAACCCTAAGACGTGAACATCAAACTCAGAACAGAGCAATGATGACTTCCTTGGAGAAAGTACCTACCAAATTTCTAATGTGTGTGACTAAGATGAATGGTATGTTCAGTGAAATCATTTATAGTTTTCTATGAGCAGAATCGGTTTGTGCTACAGAGCAAATTGCATGAGAAGTCAGGCAAGATTATTCTCACTGTTGGATTTAACTTGATGCATTTCCAATCAAATTTCTGGGCAATGAGAAATTTGCTTGGGACTTGCTAGGGGACAATGTTCCCTCTAAGCAGTGCTCCAAGGTACATTCATGCTGATTGGCTTGCCAACACATTCACTTCAATCAATTCAGGAGAGAAATTATTCAGTCAGGGGGTCCTGTTATAGAAGTCATAGGCAGATATGACACAGTCAGTTGACTACTTAGGGTGGTCAGGATCAGGACGCTCACCTTATTAGGATTGAGGAAACAATTGTTGGACAATCATCACCTATTATGGCTCTTTCAGCCTTACCAAGGGCTGCTGTTTCCTGGAATGAGAGGAAGGGAGAGATTGAGCAAGGTGAGAGTGGATGGTTATTAGTTTGGGGTGGGGAAGAGATAGTGAGGTGGCCTGAGCAAGTGGGTGGTCAGTGCAGAGACTATGCAGGGTTATGAGGGAGGAGTGTAACAGCGAGTGAGAGAAAATGTTGCATATAATAATGAGAATGGTTAAATAGGACCTTTGGAGGGAGGTATGTGCAATAGCAAAGATGGAGTGTGTGTGAATTAGCAGAGAGAAGATGGTGGTTCCTACTTTGACTGAGTAGAGAAGGTCTACCACCTTTTTCTTTCACTGTTGGGTGTTCCTCCAGATGCCTGAGTTTGCACTGACCTGCGTGGATCTTTGAACCAGACAAGCAAAGTCTGTTATTGTGGCCTCATCTAAATTCTGCAGAAAGTGTATTGCGCTTCTCTGCACTGCCCCATCTTTCAAGACTTCCACAAAGCGAGACACTAATTTCCCCTTATCTGCCACATTCAGGGTAAATTAGACAAAGAAAGAACTGCTAACGCTGGAATCCAAAATAGACAAGCAGGAGGCTGGAATTAAAAAATGTGGTGCTGGAAAAACACAGCAAGCCAAGCAGCATCCGAGGAGCAGGAGAATCGATGTTTCAGGCATAAGCACTTCTTCAGGAATGAGGCTGGTGTGCCAAGCGGGCTGAGATAAAAGGTAGGGGGGAGGGAATTTGGGGGAGGGGCGCTGGGAATA
>NC_057735.1:28663664-28722383 GCF_004010195.1 Chiloscyllium plagiosum
ACCAGCCTCATTCCTGAAGAAGGGCTTATGCCCGAAATGTCGATTCTCCTGCTCCTCGGATGCTGCCTGGCCTGCTGTGTTTTTCCAGCACCACATTTTTCAACTCTGGTACTCCAGCATCTGCAGTCCTCACTTTCTCCAAGCAGGAATCTGGAAGAACACAGCAAGCCAGGCAGCATCAGGAGGTGGAGAAGTCAATGTTTCGGGTGTAACCCTCTTCAGGACTGGGGGTGGGTGTAGGGACAGCTGCAGTTAAAGGGGATGCGGGGGCTGGGTGGAGAAGAGGGGATAGGTGAAGACAGGTAGAGGGTAGATCTGGTTGGTCAGTGGGAGGAATGAATCTGGTTTGTGGCAGAGAGGAGTGGATGGGAGAGGGAAGGTCTGGGAAGGGAATCAGGAAATGGGAAAGGAGATTATTTGAAATATGAGAACTCACTGTTGAATCCTCAGGGCTTAGGCTGCTCAGGCGGAAGGTGAGGTGTTGTTCCTTGAATTTGTGGTTTGGTTTGTTGTGGCAATGGAGGAGGCCAAGGATGGTCATGTCGGAAAGGGAGTGGGAAGGGGAATTAAAATGGGCGGTGACTGGGAGGTCCAGTTGGCCCTTGCGGGCCTAGCTGAAATGTTCGGCAAACCGTTACTTAAGTTTACATTTGGTCTCCTTGATGTAGAGAAGACCTCATTGGGAGCACCTGATGCAGTAAACTCTAGGTTGGAAGAGAGGCAAGTGAACTTGGTATAACCTGGAAGGACTGTCCAGGACCCTGGATGGAGGGGAGGGGTGGTGTACTGGCAGGTTGTGCACCTTTTCCAGTCACAGGGGAAGGTACCTGGGGGATTCGGGAAGATTAGTGGGGAGAGTGGCTCAAACCAAGGGAACAGTCCTTGCAGAAGGCAGAGAGGGGTGGCGAGGGGAAGTTGTGCTAGGTGGTGGGGTCTAGTTGGAGTTAGGGCAAGTGTTTAAGAATGATGCGTTGGATGCGGACACTGGTGAGGTGGTAGGTGAAGACGAGGAGGACTCTGTCCTTATTGTGTGGGGGGGTTTTGAGCAGTGGAATGGGGAATGGAGGTGGTGCGGTGGAGGGCTGTCTGGATGACAGAGGAGGGAAAAGCACATTGTTCAAAATATGTGCACATCTGGGATGCTGTGAGTGAATGTCTCCTCGTCTGAGCATATGCGGCAGAGAAATTGAGAGAATGGGATGGAGTTTTTGCAGGATATTGGGTGGGAGGAAGTGCAGTCCAGGTGGTTACAGGACACCTTCCCATCCCTGCCCATCTTTGCCTTCCTTAAGGACCATTCCCTTCAACAATCCTTGGTTTGCACCACTCTCCCCACTAACACCATCCCCCCATCCTCGAATCCTCAGGTGCTTTCCCCTGCAACCGGAAAAGATGCAAAACCTGCTGGTACACCAACCCCCTCACCTCCATCCAGGGCCCCAAACAGCCCTTCCAGGTGAGACTGAGGTTCACCAGCCTCTCTTCCAACCTGGTTTAGTGCACCAGGTGCTCCTGATGTGGTCTTCTCTACATTGGGGATACCAAACATAAACTTTGGGAATGGTTTGCCGAGCATTTCAGCCGGGCCTGCAGAGGGCGACCGGACCTTCCAGTCACCGCCCATTTTAATTCCCCTTGCCACTCCCTTGGCCTCCTCCATTGCCACAACAAACCAAACCACAAATTGGAAGAACAACAGCTCATCTGCCGCCTGGGCAGCCTACACCCTGGAGGACTCGACATTGAGTTCTCTAATTTCAAATAACCTATCCTCCCATCCCCCGACTCCCTTCCCAGTCTCTCCTCCTCCCTTCCACTGCTCCCTGCCACCAACTGGCTTCATTCCTCCCATTGACCAAACAGGTCATACCCTCTATCTGTCTTCACCTATCCCCACTTCACCACCCCCTTTTACTGCAGGTCCCCCTACACACACCCCCAGTCCTATAAAAAGGTTATATCTGAAACATCAACTTCTCCACCTCCTGTTGCAGCCTGGCTTGCTGTGTTCTTCCAGCTTCCTGCCTGTCTACATTTATGATAAATGTCAAGAACTGTACACAGCAGCTCTGGACCAACAATACTTGTCCAGGTGAACAACAGCCTTTTAAAGGTGGCACAGGCACAGAGGAAGTTGCCTATTCCGGAATATCCAGGCAGTGGCGAGTTCTTCCAGCTGTACAGCAAGTGGGAAAGGCAGGCTAGCATCATACCAGAGGAGTGCTGTAGGTGGGTGGAATGTAGTTAGTGAAGTCGGTGTGGTGCGTGAGAAAATCCACGAAGGTTAATCAAGAAAAACTCTTCCTGAAACTCAGCAAAATTAACACTTAGCCAAAATATCACAAGATTTAGGCCTATGTGTTTAAGGCTTCTAATATCATTTCCAAAGAATGACATTACAAAGCATCTACTGGCCATTCAGTCCAACAGGTCCAAGCCAGTGTTTGTTGTCCACTAGAATCCCCTCTAACTAACTTTATCTAACTCCAAGAAAATATCCTACCATATCCTACTCTAGATTATCTGCTTATCTAGGTTTCTTTCGAATGCATTGATGCTTATTGCCTGAACTACTCTTTGTTGTAGTGAGTTTCATAGTTTGAACCAGTCTCTTGGTAAGGAGGTCTTACCTGAAATCGCTATTGGATTTATTTGTGATTATTTTATATTTATGGCTCATAATCCTGGCCTTGCTTATTAGTGGAAAATGTTCTATGTTACCAATCATAAATTATCTTATCAAATCATTTAAAAGCCTTTTGGAAGCATAAAATCATAAACTAGTCTAGTATGAAAAGAGCCACACAAGTCCATACCGGATCTCTATAAAAGCAATTTAGCTAATTCCATTCCGAGGACGGCTCCCTGGACTGTTGCAATGTTTTTCACTTTGGCTACTTATCCAAATGAATTTATTTTAAAATGTGCATCCACCACACTGATATGCAGTGCATTCCAGGTCTTAACCATTAACTAATCCTAACCATGTAAAAGCGCTTTTCCTCACAATGTCCTTTTCTCTAAGGAGAAAAACCTCAGCTTCTAAAGTGTGCTGCCCAGAATTGGACACTATACTTCAGTAAAGGCTTGACTAGCTCTTTATAAAGATTTATCACATCTTTGTTTGTTTTTTGTACTCTGTGCCCCTACTTATAAAGGCTCCAGGATCCCATATGACCTTTTGAACACTTTCCAAAACTGCACTACCATCTTAACAATTTCTGTACACATACAACCCAGCTCCCCATTTCCCACACCTTCTTAGAATTGTCCCATTTAAAATATATTTATTGATATCATGTCAATTCATACTTTTCTGCATTATATTTCATCTGCCCTTTGTCTGCCATTCTCCTAGCCTGGCTATGGCCAATGAAGTTTATCTTTCTCACCCTTACCCTTCTCCCATTTCAGCTTTCTGCAAAGCTTTATGTCACTGCAAATTTGAAATTGTACCCCCAAAACTACATCAATAATACATATCAACAAAAGTGATGCCCTTGCACCGAAATCATGGGGACTCTATTGTATACCTACCTTCAGTCTGAAAAGCATCAGCTCATTACTTTTCTCTGATTCATGTCACTCAGCCAACTTTATATCCATGTTGTCACTTTGCTTTTTATTCCATGAGTATCAATTTTGCTAGCAACCCTAATTTTTCACACACAATTTGGAAGCTGGTATTTGCCATATTAGCCATTATAGTCTCATCAAACATCTCTGTTACTACATTGAAAACTCAACCAAGTTAATGAAACATGATGTGTCTATTAACAACTCCATTCTGCCTCTCCTTAATTGATTCATACTTGTTCATGTGGTTATTAGTTTTGTCCCAGATCATCATTTCTAAAAGCTTTCTCAAAACAGGTTGAATTAATTGACTTCTTGTCATTGGGATTATCCTTCCATCCTCTATCAGGTCACCCTCAATCCTCAAATGTGTTGAATCTTCATTGATGACCGTAATGTCTCAGTTGGTATTATTCCAGTAGTTTTTTTTGCACGATCTCCAGTGCCTCTGTATCATTTTTGCAAAACAGATGTGTTTCTGCCCTTCAGGTATTCTCCAACAAGGTACAATGTAAATTTAAATTAACTTTGCTGCTTTTTAATTTTATCTGTTTGTAAATAAACACCAGTACTTTGTTTATTTGATTGTAAAGGTCTGAGCAACCTGTCTCGCTATTATTGAGTCATAGAGGCATAGAGATGTACAGCAAGGAAACAGATCCTTCGGTCCGACTCGTCCATCCCGACCACAGATTCCAACCTAATCCAGTCCCATTTACCAGCACATGGCTCATGTCTCTCTAAACCCTTCCTATTCATATACCTATCCAGATGCCTTTTAAATGTTGCAATTGTATCAGCCTCCACCACTTCCTCTTGCAGTCCCTGGATGCTGCCTGACCTGCTGCGCTTTTCCAGCAACACATTCCCAGCTCATGTCTCTCTAAACCCTTCCTATTCATATACCTATCCAGGTGTCTTTTAAATGTTGCAATTGTACCAGCCTCCACCACTTCCTCTTGCAGCTCATTCCATACATGTACTAGCCTCTGCATGAAAACGTTGCCCTTTAGGTCACTTTTGTATCTTTCCTCTCTCACCCTAAACCTATACCCTCAAGTTCTGGACTCCCCCACCCCTGAGAAAAGACTTTGTCTATTTATCCTAACCATGCCCCTCAAGATTTTATAAACCTCGATAAGGTCACCCCTTATTGATCTCTAAACCTTTGTATCCAAAATCCTCTGGTTCCCTATTGCATTTGGACATTTCTTCCTACGGAATATTTCACCCCCTCATTCTTCAGACCACATATCGACTGTAAAATTCATTGTCAATTACATTGAATTGAATTGCATTGAATTTATTGTCACGTGTACCAAGGCGCCATGAAATGCTTTGTCTTGCGAGCAATACAGGCAGATCACAGAGTTAAGTAGCATAGGTAGTAAATAATAGGAAAACAACGGCAAAAACAAAAACACAGGTACAGGCGAATGTTAAGAGTTTGTGAGTCCATTCAGTATTCTAACAACAGGAGGGTAGAAACTGTTGCGAAACCGGCTGGTGCCTGTGTTCAGGCTTCTGTACCTTCTCCATGATGGTAGAGGTTGTAGAAAAACATTGCCAGGATGGGATGGATCTTTACGAATGCTGGCAGCCTTTCCTTTATAGTGGGCCTGGTAGATGGATTCTATACATAAAAGGTTGTGATTGTCCGGGATACGTGCAGACAGAATGCTCTTGAGGGCATATCTATAAATGTTGGCAAGGATATTTGCCGTCATTCCAAATTTCCTCAGCTGCCTGAGGAAGAAGAGTCATTGTTGGGCCTTTGTAACCAGTGCATCCACATACATACTCATTCTCCAAGTTTACCAATGCCATCCCTGCATAGTGAGGATTTCAGTACAAGTTGCTAAGCCAGTTCACCCTAGGAATTTGAGAAATGTTTTGAAATATTCAATATTTTGCAACATACACTTCAGGAAATAACAGAAGGGAAGCTGGGCTCCATGTTGAATATTCATGAGAAAAGACCATGGTGGCAAAGTTACTGCATGAATGATATTATAGGCAATATCATAATGTTACATAAATGTGGGCCCTCTGCGTCAGAGAGAATCCCAGCTGCATACATGTCTCAATTTCCAATGGCCAATAATTCTACTTGAAATGTGTTAATGTTAAGTGAGACACTTAATAACTGTCAATCATTCAACTCTGTGCGAGTAAGAATTTCCCAAAATGAAAACTATCCCAACTTTTCACAAATGTACTTATTTCATAATTTTATGAAGCCGTGTTTTGATAATGATTGAAATAAAATTTTGAAATTCTACCAATTTGTTGTGGGCTACTTGTACTATTAAAAAACACTGTACACAAAAGTCACTTGATACAAGGGTTTCAAGGAATACAGCAGCAAGGAGGGACATGAGCTTATAATAGCTGGGAGGAGAGATAATGCACATGGACAGTCATTGGCTATATTTCAGCTGGAGTATTGTGTTTATTTCTAAGCATTAGACTTTGGGAAGGATGCCAAGACCTTAAGGAGGGTCCACAGCAGGTTTAAGTAGATGGTATCAGGAATGAGGAACTTCCGTTTAGTGGAGAGATTGCAGATGTGCTACAAATGCTGGCCTTGCCACTGATGCCCAAGCTTTATGAAAAATATGAAGAAATAAAACATTAACTGTGGCTTTCTCCTTAGTGCAAAAGGGTTAAGTATATGTTTCATTAAGATGTTTACAATTATGAGAGGTTTTAATACAGCCAATAAAGCAGATCTACTTCACACAAATTTCAGGCAAAAAAGTCTCAAACAAGAACGCATCTTTCCTTGACATTCGATAGCTGAAACTCCTATGATTAACCTCCCTAGGGGTTACCATTGACCAGAAACTGAACAGCCATATAAATACCATATCCACAAGAGTAGGTCAGAGGTGGGGATGTCTGCACTCACCTCTTAACTCCCCAAAGCCTGTCCACCATCCACAGGGCATAGGTCAGGAGTATTATGGAATCCTGTTGCCTGGACGAATACATCTCCAATAACAGAAGATGCTTGACACCATCCAGGACAAAGCAACGCTTTCATTGATTGATCCACCACTTTTCAGGTTCACTCCTTCATCACTGATACACAGTGTCAGCAATGTGTACTATCTCCAAGGCGAAGTGCGGCAAGTCACGAAAGCTCCTCCTACAACAACTTCCAAATCTGTGATCTCTGCCACCTGGGGGGAACACCACAATCCATAAATTCCCTTCAAGTCACACACAATCCGCACTTGGAACTAGATTGGAATTCCTTAGCTGCCGCTGGGTCAAAAACCTGCAACTCCCTTCCTAATAATGCTGTAGGGTAACCAAGATCTGCAGCAGTTCAAGAAGGCAAATCATCATCATCATCTCCTCATTGGACAAATAAGGATGGCTTATAAATTCTAGCTGAGCCTTTGATGCTCTTATCCCATGACTTAGTGAAAAAAATGCAATGTGGGTCATTAATTTAATAAAATTGCTAAAAACAATGAGGGAAAATGAGGAGAAACTTACATAGAGAATTGTTAAGATCTGCAATGCGCATCCTGAAAAGGTTTTGGAATCCGATGTCACTAAAATTTTTAAAAGTGTATATGATACATACCTGAAGAGAGTTATTGAGGATAGCTGTAGTCTGCACCTAACTTAAATAGCTCAAAGTTGACAAAGACATGTAAGGCCAAATGGTATCTCCTTTGCTGTACAGTTATATGATTCTACTCAAGTATTATAAAGTCAAAATATAGTAAGGGTTTACAAACTAATGTATATGTTTGAATATTTGTCTGATCTAATCTCAATTTTCAAAATATTGTTCATGTTCCTCAGTAAATCTCTCACTGTCCCACACATTAACATATTGATTTTCTTCAGTCACCTTTGTTCTGTAAACTTCTCCAATGGTTGATTAGGAACAATGAAGATTCCCTCCAAGAAGTTGAAGAACAAAGCTGATATATTTTATATACCGTTTTTGTTCTTTTGTTGGATTAGAGACAATTTTGAAGGACAGAGAGCTCCCCACATCAATGTTTGAATCTTGCAAAGTAGCTTTTACTGTTACAAGATTATCAAGTTATTTGAGCTACAATTTATCTTACAGGTATACAAATTTGAATGATTGAATAAATGAGTGAATGAACCAATGATTTTATTGTTCCAAGAAGTGCTGGAAAATGAAGGGTAGCCTATCGGTTGCAACCCATGTCTATCTCCTAAGGAGGTCATTATGATTTCTCGCTGTGACACGTCGGAACGGGTGATTGCGTTGAGCATTGTACCCTGTTCTTATGAGGGCATCCTTGAGCACCCTCAAATGTCCGTCATGTTCCTCCTCATCTGAACAGTTCCTTTGTGTTCAGAGAGCTTGTCCACAGGGAATGGCTGTTTTAATATATTCAGGGTGGAAGTTAGAGAAGTGTAGCATTGTGAGGTTATCCGTGGGTTTGCAGTAGACTGAGGTACTGATGAGCCCATCCTTGATGGAGACGCATGTGTCCAAGAATGAGACAGATACTGAAGAGTAGTCCATAGTAAGTCTGATGGTAGGATGAAACTTGGCGAGAGCATGCAGATGCTATAACGGATGACTGGACACCATGGAACAATCACTCGACAATGTAGAGTGGCCGAGCAGAGGCTGATCGCCAAGTTCGGTACCCATGAGGATGGCCTCAACCAGGACCTTGGGTTCATGTCACACTACAGGTGATTCCATTGCACTATACACTCTCTCTTTCTCTCTCTCTCACACACACACACACACACACACACAAGCACACATACTCATACACTCATGCAGTCCCTCTCTCATACACACGCTCTCTCTCATACACTCCCCACACACTCAGCTTTGCTCACACCCTCAAGGATGCCCTCACAGGCTTGTACTCCATCACACCCACACACATATTTTACCAAACTTTCACACATGCAAACACACACTCTTTCAAGTGCACTCACACTCACATACACACTCTCTCTCTCTCATGCATGTGCAAGTGTATGGGGTGAATTTGTATTTACAGAATTATATTTGCAGATACATTCTATTTTGCTCAAAAAATGTACAACCTGCAGGCAGCCAATGCAGTCAGTCAATCCATGTAATACTTTGTAAATTCCACTTTGGAAATAGAAATGGTTTGACTCAAGATTGGGATACAGCCAGACTCTAATCTCACACCTTTAATACATTTTCTGAGCTGAGATGTCACCTTTTGTTACAAAATCTTA
Source organism: Chiloscyllium plagiosum (assembly GCF_004010195.1). Taxonomy (NCBI): domain Eukaryota; kingdom Metazoa; phylum Chordata; class Chondrichthyes; order Orectolobiformes; family Hemiscylliidae; genus Chiloscyllium; species Chiloscyllium plagiosum. The sequence continues at coordinate 28,672,470 of NC_057735.1, forward strand.
ATTTATCTTGAGAAAGTGACCTCAAAGAAGATCTGAGATTTACATATTAATGAACCGAAACCTGCAACCCATTCTGAAAGATGAACAATCCAGGTTTATTCAATATAGCATTTCAGTTGCATGACACTGTAATCCTTGCGATAGATTCTGTGTCTTATGATCTTATTATCCACAACCACCTGATGATGGAGCAGCACTCTGAAAGCTAGTGCTTCCACATAAACCTGTTGGACTTTAACCTGGTATTGTGTGTTTTTTAACATTCTGATTAGCTATTGTAACATCCAAGGAATGTTGACAATAATCCAAATATTTACATAAACCGGTTTTGAACACAGTTCAGAACTAATTCCAATTGCCTATCTCTTACAAATTGGGACAAGAATTAAAACCAGCCAAACACGTTACACATGTACAATCAGAGGGACTAAAACATGTAGTTGTACTCAGCATAAAAAATCTGTTATCTGGAGAATGTAGCAATCATATCTATGGTGATTGCCTCAGGAATGCTCCCAGTTGGAGAAAACCAACTTCTTCTACACTTCAGTAATGTATAATCTGCACTCTTGTATGTGAGTAGCAGAGGGCTTATAGAACATAGTAATATTGTGTGTAACGATAGTGATAAAATATGGACAATCATTTTTTGATTTTCAGCATCCACACCTACAGACACAAAAATTATATTAGAAAAGGAAGGCACATGGACTGAAATTGGTTGTGGAGATCACCTGTGAATAGATTGAGGCAGGTTCTGGAAATTAATGTCAAATGGATAGGATAAATAAACAAAGTCTTTTCCCTAGGGTGGGGGAGTCCAGAACTAGAGATGAGTACAGAACTAGGTTTACGGTGAGAGGGGAAAGATATAAAAGAGACCTAAGCGGCAACGTTTTCACGCAGAAGGTAGTACATGTATGGAATGAACTGCCAGAGGAAGTGGTGGAGGCTAATAGAATTGCAACATTTAATAGGCATCTGGATGAGTATATGAATAGGAAGGGTTTGGAGGGATATGGGCTAGGTGCCGGCAGGTGGGCCGAGATTGGGTTGGGATATCTGGTTGGCATGGACGAGTTGGACCGAAGGCTCTGTTTCTGTGCTGTACATCTCTATGACTCTAAATCAACAAAATAGTCAAAAGGACATTGATACTAGTCAACTGAGTCAAGTGTCAAAACTGTAGGTTTAATATACATTTGTATGATAAGGTTGCATATTGGGAGATGAAAGTTTGCCTGCCATTTTCTAGCTTGCAAGAAGACAATTAAGCCAGTCTTGTGAATACACATATCATCCATATTTCAGCAGCTGCTTTTGAGCAGAGCGGAAAGAAAGAAAATGAATTGGTAACAGCAAAGGCAAGAAGACTGTCTCTGTCTGTGTCTGTCCCATACCCTGTTCCACTTCACAGCATCTCACATGCCAGTAATGGTGTTAAAGCAAATTGGAGGAACTTGCATTCACTAAAAATTCAAGGATACTGGATTGGTAAAGTTTGCTCCTGCTGAGGATGCAAGACATCATAGTTTCAAATTGCAATTCCCTTTGCTCTACACATCTACTTCCAAGTTCTTTTATGGCATGCCTTTTTATTATTAATATTTAAACACACACAATGAATAATTTTCTCCAATCACACATCCTCACATTAGTGACTGAAGTTACTTGTTCTTGATGAATTAATCTCTAAAAACATTCTTGGTTCTCTTAGAAGATAGAGTCAAAAAGTGTGGTGCTGGAAAAGCACAGCTGGTCCGGCAGCATCCGAGGAGCAGGAGAGTCGACGTTTCGGGCGTAAGTCCTACATCAGGAATATGAAGAGCTTATGCTCGAAATGTCAATCCTCCTGCTCCTCAGATGCTACCTGACCAACTGTGTTTTTCCAGCACCACAATCTTTGACTGATCTCCAGCATCTGCAGTCCTCACTTTCTCTTCAAGGATATATCGTGTCTTTTCCACATCACTAATACATTGCTAGAGTGGAATAGTAGCTAGGGATGATGGCTGGTCTTTGGGAAGTGACAAACACAAGGACTTGAATTTGAAGCATTAAAGAACAATCAAGGGGAACTTGACTCTCAAGAGAAAATGTCAGAAGTTAAATGTTCACAGCCTCTTGAAAGGAGAGACAAGGAAGTGGAACTCTTTCTCACTTTTCAATCTGCGCTGCTTTCTGATTCAGGAATGTATCTAACAGACGAGAAGTAGATCCAAGGAGAAGAATTAAAGTTGTCCTAAACATCAACACTTCACCACGACTGCTAAGCAAGAAGTAGGCTGTGGTTCACTTCAACATGAAATTGCTGCGATGCAGGCAAGGATAGCTCAGGAACTCCATGAGAAAGTAGGATTATACATGGATAACAGAATGAATGCCCAAAGCAGGACTAATAGAAAAGTCTTGTGTGGTATCCTCATTTGCAGAACTATCTGAAAAGGTGGCTTCCTCCCCTGACCAAGCTCTGTCATCAGATAAAGTCCAAATGTTCTTCTCATTCTTTTGCTCTCCTTCCCTCGCTCACTCTATCTATCTCTACCTATCTCTTGCTCTCCCCCTCTCTCTGTCTCTCTATCTCTTGCTCTCCTTCTCTCTCTCTCTCTAGCTCTAGTACTAATTTTCAAAGGCTAGGGTTCATTCATTAATTGTACCTGAAAGATGCAGATCTTGCAGTCGGTTTGCAGAAGTTTCTAAATTTTCATTTACTTCCATTATTGATTGTACTAATAAATGGTCACCTTCCTGCTTTCCAGCAGTGGTCTGGCTTTCCAGTCTGAAAATCACGTGTTCATCTAATTTAACTGTTGTTGATATCCCTGCACCTCGTTCTCTGTAATTATAATCTAGCAAAACAAACTGCTGTTCAGAATGTCCACTAGTGGCTGGCTTTCTTTGGCTTCTTCTGAGAGGACTGGAAAGTCTGTTCACTTTCTTGAAATGCTGGGAATATAGTGTCTTTGCTGCCTGTTGTGTGAAGAATATCTAATGGTAGAGAGCAGCTCTATTTAATAAACAATTGTAATTATTAGAAATTATGTACAAGGCCTCCAAAATCACTTTTCCATTGAAGCCAAGTGTAGCATTCACCTTCCGTCCTACTCTGATGTTTACACTACCTGAATTCCAAGGTTTAATGGAAGACAGTGAGACGATTTCCAACCTGAACAATGACATCCAAAAGGATTAATGCCTCTGCAAATGCTTGCTGTGGGCTTGTCACATACTCCAGAGACAGTTATTCAGTCACTTACACCCTCTATTCTCAGGACTCATGCTGATTATTGTGGTAATTCAATTTTCTTCTGCTACAACCTTTTTTACCCTGGTCTGTCTCCTCACAGTCACAACTAACTATAAAGCTGGCTGGGTTAGATTCCTGCCAGTGCAGTTCCTTTAAGGCTTGAATGGTCCCGTGTTTTTTTTTACCTGCTTGTCATTGATATATTTTTACGTAACGGTTTCTTCCTCATCTCTGTAAATACTTTCAGTTATGTACTACTTTAATTATTGTGGTTGATTCATTTCTTGCTGATACTAACCATGTATTCTGCTGTGGGCCTTCTCCCAAGCTTTCTTCAACTTTTGGGCAGGCTTTTTCATTCTGTTGCTCAGTGCTTAGGTGGACCTCGAAGTCGGTCACTAGCTAATCCCTAACTCTGTTGAGTTTCACTTTGGTTACCTTCCCACTCAATGTTAGGATTGCTGGGTAGCCTCACAGTTTACTATCATTGGTTTTCATTTCAGGATTTTACTGGCTGACTCAGGTTTCATGGTTTTGGGCAGCATTGCCACTATCAGATAATGGGACATCTACACTTCTGTGAATGAGCTTCCTTCAACCTAACTAGATACAGAAGATGGTAAGGAAGGGATCTTACCTGAAGTTCTATATCCTGAGGCTGCAGTTCCATGTGACCTGAGATCACAATGACAATTGTGCCTTTTGCACAAGCTCAGTAGCTATATCCATGCACCAAAACTTTGCAAAACACATATAGATAATCAAAAGTCACATGTTTAAAAAGACTGGCAAAAAGCCAAAAACCAGATGAGGAAAATTTATTTTATATGCAGCAAGTTGTTGCAATCTGGAATACATTCCCTGCAAAGATATTGCGAGTAGCTTCAGAATTTTCAAAAGGCAGTTGAATAAATAGTCAAAGCAAAGGTATTTATAGGACTCAGGGGAAAGGAAATGAAACTATAAAGCTGAAATAGGTATCATTGGCCAAATGGCCTCTCACTGTGCTCTGTGATTGAAATGTTGTCGATTTATTTCAGACAGTAAAATGCATAATGATTTGGTAAAACATACATAAGTACCCAGAAACAAAGAGATTCTATGTGTCCATATAATTAAATAACTGCAACAGATAGCTGACAAAGAGGGAGATGGGTGGGGAGGGGGGGGGGAAGGATAATTTTATGCTTTTGTATGCATGTGGTGGAATCTTCTAGCATAAGTCAGCATTGAATTTTACAAGGAAACAACCTTGTCTGAGGTAGCTGGAGCTTGAGTACTAATAATGGAGAAAAACCTGAAAGAACCACAGATGTTGTAGATCAGAAACAAAACAGAAATTGCTGAAAAAGCTCAGCAAGTCTGGCAGCATCTGCAGAGAGAAATCAGAATTAACATTTCAGGTCGAGTTACCCTTCCTCAGAGGGCAGCTTGGGAATTAATATAGGAGCACAGACAGGCTGTGATAGCTGAGAGATTGAATTCTTTCTCATGTTATATCTTGTTTTCACAGATTACTAACATATGCAGATGTTTTCTCAAAGGAACTGAGATGATAAATGGGATACATTGTTAGGATATGTGACAAATTGTTATTTTAGATGTTACTTCTGCATTGGTTTGTGGCTATGCATATAAACAAAAATTAGAAACACAATTAAGAACATAAATGCAAGCATTCTACTCTCAAGAGAAATTGATACAAAATGGGGAAAATGAAGACAATTTAGATCGTTGCTCAGTAACATAAGCACACAGACTGGATCTCTGGTCTTTCACAGATAAACAAGGAAATGAAAAGTGACAATGATTTTTTCCTAACACCACAGTCTTGGATATCAAATTTCTAATGGTGAGCAAGAATATACGGGTCATTTTTTAAATGATAGCATGTACTGAGTGAAGGTTCAGCGCTTAGGCCTCAGCAATTTACATAGTCAGTATTAATGACCTAGATATAAGAATCAAATGTATCCTTGTTTGCTGATGATACAGAGATAGTGGGAAAGCAAGCTGGGTGGAGATTGCAAAGGACACAGATAAACAATAGTGTGAGAATTGGGGAATAGTGTGAGGAAATATGGAATTATTCATTTTCGTAAAAAGAGTGGAAAATCTAATTCTGACCAGCAGAAGTTGGTATTTGATAGAATTTGAGTCCATTTTTCTTCAAATCACAGAATGTTTACGTGCAAGAACACCAGGCAGTAAGAAAGTTAAATGATATGTTCACCTCTATTGCAAGTGGCTTGGAGTACAAGATTAAAGAAGTCTTACTCAATCATACAGAGCTTTGGAGCAACCACATCAGGAGCATCGTGTACAGCTTTTGTTTCCAGTTGAAAGAAAGAAGTCCAAATGCTGGAAATCTGAAGCAAAAACAGAAAGTGCCAGAGAAACTCAGCAGGTGTGGTAGCATCTATAGAGAGACAAAACGAGTTAACATTTTGAGTCCGGTGTCTATTCATCAAAATGCAAGTCTCTGGGAAATATATAAATGCCACTCTTTTCCAGCTACTGTAACTTAGTTTTCAAAATGCTTGCAAAACTGAGTTTATTATTTCTTGTAAATACTTTCCATAAACTTGTAATGCCCTATACATACTCAAGCATTTCACTTACTGTTTGTATCTCTCCTTTACAGGAGAATTTCCTTCTACTGTGGACACTATTAACACCTTTAACAAAACAAACAATTATGGGTGCTGGAAATCTGAAACAAAAGAATTGTTGGAAATTGCTGGAGAAACTCAGCAAGTCTGGCAGCAGCTGTGGAGAGAAAGCAGAGTTAATGTTTTGGGTCCAGTGGCCCTTCTTCTGAAAATGGACAATATGTCAATCCATAATCAGTTTTTAACCATTGACTGTCAATAACAAACAATAAGCCGCTGATAACAAACAAATCCAAATGTTAATACTGCTGTCACTTCACAATTGCTTCCAGACCTGCTGAGTTTTTGCAGCAATTTTTGCCTCGGTTTCAACAATTTTGCTGCACCTCTTTCATGTGCCTCCAGCTTACATCTTCCTGAAAAGAGCAATTCTCTCCATGTTTGTTTCTATTTCATATTTCACAGACTTAAACAACTACTGTGCAACTATTGCTATCCCAAAGCATTGCCTGATTCTGCCACTGCCTTAGCTCAACTTATCTCTAGACTTGACTATTCCAATAATACCTTCCAGTTTCCATGTAAACTCTGGAAACATAATGTAATTTAAAATCCTGCTTCAATGTCCTTGAGTCCCATTCTGGTCACCCATCACTCCTCTCCTCATTAACTGACATTGGCTTCTGGTTAAGCACTGCCTCGAGTTTAAAATTTCATTTTTGTTTTTGAATTGCTCTGTACTCTCCTGCTGCTCTTCAATCCTCAGAAACACTTGTGCGGTTCCAAATCTATAGTTTGACTACAGTCAGTTCTTGTGTAATGTGATGGTTGCATGCAACCCCATGTTACAGAAAAATCACACTTTAGAAATGGCGCTTAAAGTGTTGGCACTGTAATCACGTTACAGCTAACACGTTTTAAAAGCTCATGCTTTAGAAACAGTGTCCCCAATTTGTCAAATGCGTTACAATGAATTCATATTGATGAAAGGCGCGTTATATGAGAACAACCTGTGTTCTCAATTTTGTTCGCTTCATCATTGGTGATCACGCCTTTAGCTCAAAAGGTTCAAGTTCTGAAGTTCTCTCCCCAAATCCCACTACCTCACTTTCTTCTTTTCCTTCTCTAAGATACTCTTTAAAACCTATTCCTTTGCCTAACTTGTATTCATCTGTCATAGTAAACCCTTCCGTGACTTGGTGTCAAATTTTCCTTCAAAACACTTCTGTGAAATGCCTTGGGACACTTTGCTGTATTAAATAGTATATGAAGAAGATGTTGTTGTTGTATAGTTACAATCAGAAGTAAATTGGACAGATGAGCGAGAACAATTATTTCTCATAACCTTCAGACTTCTACTTAATTAGCCATCATTTCAATGGTGAACCACCTGTTAATAGCATTTTACTGCATGTTTTGAAAACAGCAGAGAAAATAATTGTACACAAACTTAAGTCCCAGTTTTGGACTGCACATCAGATTACTGTAACTTCCTCAACAGCTGCCTGGCGAGACTAATACCTAATCTGTGTGTACAGATAGTAAAAATGCAGAGAAGAAATTCTGAGCTCATAGGGAGAGAGTCCAAAATTAGTGTGAAGCTAACAAAGTAAATTTGATAAGGAGCTTCTCCCGTTCTTCAAACCAATCTCCCATCTTGCGAACTACTAATATGATCCAATTATTAGTTACCTTTTGTCAACACATTGCTTCTGCTGGCTGATAGACACAAGGAAATCTAAAGATTCTGTGTATCCAATGTTCACATTTTCCTACAATGAACATCAGGGTAGTTGTAGTTATTGAAATTCTGAGTCTTGACCACTCGAATAAGCGCAAAACCAATAGAGTGTTTAGTTTTAGTTTAAATGCTGTTTAACAGAATGTGTCATTATTTGTCATTAGCTTTTCTTCCCCAAAAATGAAACCGAAAATGCATTAAAAATGTTCAAATTAATTATAACTGAATGATTTATTAAGAGTCTAGAAGAGACTCAAACATGGCAAAAGTAAAATAAACATATTGATTGTTAATGAGAAACTATAACAGGCATTTTATAATGTACATTCCTTAAATTATATCTGAGCATGTTTCACCCAAGAGCTGATCATTTTCAAAACTGCAAATTGTTTAGATATGTATTAAGTTCACAGTACATATTTAAAAACAGACAATATATTGATTAATCATAAATATCCAATCAATTATTCAATAAAAACAGACTACAAGCAGCCAAGCCTGTCAACCACACATAAGAGCACGAGTTAAGCAATAACCTCTTCTACCCAGAGGAGGGTTGTGGTAGACCCAGAACCTGGACTGGGGAACTCAGTGGGTCATTGACTGTGGCGGTGTTCAGTGTGTCATTAGTTGTAGCGGTGGTTGGTGGGTTGTTGGCTGTGGCAGTGCTTGTTGGATCATTGGCCATGGTGGTGTTCGGTGGGTCATTGGCCATGGCAGTGCTTGGTGGGTCATTGGCTGTGGCAGTGTTTGGTGGGTCGCTGGCCATTGCAGTGTTCAGTGGGTCATTGACTGTGATGGTGCTTGGTGGGTCATTGGCTGAGGCAGTGCTCAGTGGGTCAATGGCTGTGGCATTGCTTGGTGGGTCATTGGCTGTGGCAGTATTTGATAGGTTACTGGCTGTGACGGTGTTCAGTTGGTTATTGGTTGTGATGGTGTTCAGTGGATCGTTGGCTGTGGCGGTGTTCAGTTGGTCATTGGCTGTGGTGGTGTTCGGTGCGTCGTTGGTTTTGGTGGTGCTCAGTGGGTCATTGGTCATGCCAACGCTTGGTGGGTCATTGGCTGTGGCAGTGTTCGGTGGGTCATTGGCTGTGGTAGTGTTTGACAGGTCATTGGCCATGGCAGTGCTCAGTGGGTCATTGGTTGTGGTGGTGTTCGGTGGGTTTTTGGCTGTGGCGGTGTACAATGTGTCATTGGCTGTGGCGGTGCTCAGTGGATCGTTGGCAGTCATGGTGCTCAGTTGGTCATTTGTTTTGGTGGTGGTGGTGCCCAGAAAAGGAAACCTGGCTGTGGTAGGCCCGCAGTGGGGACTCAGGGGTCTTTGGCTGTGGCGGTGGTGGAGCCTGAAGTGTGGACTCCACTGTGAGGGAGGCAGTGCTTGGTGTGAGGACCTTTGGCTGTGGGACCTTGCAGAGAATTTGCAAAAGCCATATATTTTATTTGTATCAGAAGGTGAAAGCTTTACTTATGAAGTTTCCTTTTCATTCCTTTTATAGTCTGGAAGCCAGGTGCTGGTGCAGACTAGGGTGGAAGGACTGTAATTCTGAACATTTTATTCCTTTATATTTCCATTTTATTCCTATAATTTTGTATTTTTCTAATTTATTCTTTAGAATCTATACTTAAGAATCTGTACCTAGATATTTTTGTACCTAAGATGGAACCGTAAGTAGCAACTTGTAAACTTTTCACTGTATTCTTGTGAGTACATTTGACAATAAAACAAATTCTAATTCTAATTCCTAACCTCTGACTCATCTTTCAAGGTGAAGGTGACCATTTTCAACATATGCAATGTTAGGGTGAGGCTCTTGTGGGTACCTTGGTAACAGTTCAGGTTGAAATGTGACCAGAAGCTTCTGTTGTGAGTAGAATAGGTTGTGAGCTTCTTGCTTGGGGATTCCTTATTCTTCCATTTTCTCTTAATATTTGATATTTTGGCAGAGGCTTTGCTTTCAAAGGAGTATGTAGCAAATTTTATCTTTGTCCAAAATGGTGCATTAACATAGAATATTTCTAAGTACAGAATGTTGAATTTTACTTCTTTTTTTCATTTAGACTGTTTATTTAATAAGTAATTTGATAATCTTTTTAAAATTTGCTATTAATTCCCGAAAATTGATTTCTTAAATTTCAGCATTCTTGATTACCTCAAAGTAATATTTGGAGTTTATCCTTCCACATTATTTTATATGCCTCAGTTAGCTCCTTCTGCAACTTGGTTCTTTTTTGACTCATAGCCTAAAATAAACACTTGAAGACAAAACTTGACCTTATCAATCACCAGTGACAGAATTATGTCATCTTCTCTTTCACTCTTTTCACACTCGGTTCGTATCTCATGTGAGGGAGGTCTTGTAATGTAATGGGTCAAGCCTCTGCCTCTGAGCCAAAGGTTCTGGGTTCAAGTCTCACTCTTAGGCTTGATTGCTGTCATAACCTGACAAAACATGTTGAGTATCAATTTGTCAATCATTTCAAAATAAGCCAATAGCAGGAGAAAGGAAATTGGAACATCTACCTTTACTGTTCATAGCTCTCAGGTACAAATGCATATCAAATTGTATGTTGCTACACCAACTGGAAATCTTTGAGGTACCAAATGACTGAACAGCCATTGCGGATTAGATTGGCATCAACAGCACAAGGTTCAATCCCAGTTCTGGCTCTGGTGGATTTGGGAGGTATTTTGCCCTGGCACTGTTGGTTGGACCTACCTTCAGGTGGAGAATTGAAGAGAATGGAAGCTGTGTGACAACTTTGTTGATGTGAAATTATATATGTAGAGATTATAACGAGGTCAGCCAGGAGGCTAATTGGGGCTGTTAATCTGGTCCAATCACAGGGGGCATTGGCTGATAGATAAGAACAGGAGTGCGGGGCCCGGGTGTCCTTGGAGAAGGAGCACGCGGTGTCCACCAACACCCTGGAGTTGTTCAGGGAGAGGTGGGCGCCGCAGGGAGTGGAGTGCATCATTTCTCCCTCCAACACTATTTTGATTTAGTCCCTACCCTCCCCTTCACTGTTTTGATCACACAGCACTGCCCTTTGATGTGAAGGGCACTGCTTGTCACTGGCCACTTGGGTGTTTTCCTATCTTCCTGGTGGTGGAATTTGAATAAAGATTCGTGCACTTTGTGTCTTTCACTGTATCTCACACCTGCACACACACACACCATGGGTGCTGGGGAAAAAATAAGCACTACCGCACTTAGGTGGTAGTGTGGGGGTTAAAATAAAAGAAAAAGAACAGGAGTGCGGGGCCCGGGTGTCCTTGGAGAAGGAGCACGCGGTGTCCACCAATACCCTGGAGTTGTTCAGGGAGAGGTGGGCGCTGCAGGGAGTGGAGTGCATCATTTCTCCCTCCAACACTATTTTGATTTAGTCCCTACCCTCCCCTTCACTGTTTTGATCACACAGCACTGCCCTTTGATGTGAAGGGCAGTGTTTGTCACTGGCCACCCGGGTGTTTTCCTATCTTCCTGGTGGTGGAAATTGAATAAAGATTCGTGCACTTTGTGTCTTTCACTGTGTCTCACACCTGCACACACACACACCAAAAAAAGAAAAAAAAAGAAAAAAAACAGGTGTGCTTGCCCTTTGATGTGAAGGGCAGTGTTTGTCACTGGCCACCCGGGTGTTTTCCTATCATCCTGGTGGTGGAATTTGAATAAAGATTTGTGCACTTTGTGTCTTTCACTGTGTCTCACACCTGTACACACACACCATGGGTGCTGGGGAAAAAAAAAACCACTACCGCACTTAGGTGGTAGTGTGGGGGTTGGAAAAAAAAGAAAAGAAAAAAAAAGAACAGGAGTGCGGGTTATTAATTTAAAAAAATAATAAAAAAAGAACAGGAGTGCATTGGGATTCGGGGTTTGTCCTCATTTCCCTGTAAACTGGTTCAACGGTAGGGTTTGGGGCCTGGTTTTGCTGCTCCTCTCCCTTGTAAAATTGCTGTCCCTTGTATACAGCTGTAAATGTTAACTGTTTTTTGTAAACTGTTTTGTACTTGTTTCATAAAATATTATAACCAGTTAACAAAAGAACAAGAGTGTGGTCTGCTGCTGGGCCTGGCCAAACTGGCCATAAACAGGTCCAGGCAGAGGGCCGTTGAGGGGGTCGTTAGGGCCGACTGCCTGCCACTCTTCCGCGGTTACGTCAGAGCCCAGGTGTCCTTGGAGAAGGAGCACGCAGTCTCCACCAACACCCTGGAGTTGTTCAGGGAGAGGTGGGCGCCTCAGGGAGTGGAGTGCATTATTTCCCACTCCAACTCTATTTTGATTTAATCCCTGCCCTCCCCTTCACTGTTTGATCACACAGCATTGCCCTTTGTGAAGGGCACTGCCTGTCACTGGCCACTCAGGTGTTTCCTTTCTTCCTGGTGGTGGAAATTGAATAAAGATTTGTGCACCTTGTGTCTCTCACTGTGTCTCACACCTGCACACACACAACATGGGTGCTGGGGAAGAAATAAGCACCACCGCAGTTAGGCGGTAGTGTGGGAGGGTAATAAAAAAAAGAAAAAAATATAAACAGGAGTGTCGGAGGCCCTGTTCATTCTGAAAAATAAGAACAGGAGTGTGGTCTGCTCCTGGGCCTGGCCAAACTGGCCATAAACAGGTCCAGGCAGCGGGCCATGGAGGGGGTCGTTACGGGCAATTTCCTGTCCCTTTTCTGTGGTTTCATTTGAGCCCGGTGTCTACCAATACCCTTAAGCTGTTCAGGGAAAGGTGGGAATGCAGGGAATGGAGTGCTTTATTTCTCCTCCAACTCTATGTTGATTTAATCCCTTCTCTCCCTTCACTTTTTTGATCACGCAACATTGCCCTTTGATGTGAAGGGCACTGCTTGTAACTGGCCACTTGGGTGTTTCCTTTCTTCCTGTTGGTGGAAATTGAATAAAGATGAATACATCTGTTGTCTTTCACTGTGTCTCACACCTGCACACACACAAAAAAAATAGATATAACTAGGAGATTTTGAATCTCCTCAGTTCAGGGGACTGACTCCGAACTGGTTGGTGCCACAGTCAGTATGTTCCTGCTGCTATTGAGTAGGAGAATTTCTTTTTCTTTCCCCTTGTTTAGAAAAACAGAAAAAAAAATCAAAGAGCAGGAGTGTGGTCTGCTCCTAGGCCTGGCCAAACTTGCTATAAACTGGCCCAGGCAGCGGGCCGCAGAAGGGGGGGCTTTATGGTTGATTGCCTGCCCATTTCTGTGTTACACTCAGACCTGGGTGTCCCTGGAGAAGGAGCATGTGGGGTTTACAAACACCCCCAAGATTTTCAGGGACAGGTGGACACTGCAGGGTGTGGAGCGGTTTACTCCCACCTCTGACTCTATCTTGATTTAATCCCCTTTCACTTGTTGATCACGCAGCATTGCCCTTTGTTGAGAAGGGCACTGTTTGTTAACGGACACTCGGGTGTTTCCTTTATTCCTGGTGGTGGAAAATGAATTAAGATTTATGCACCCATTGTTCATTTACTGTGTCCTACACCTGCACACACACAAAAGAAAGGAAGAGTGTCAGACATCCTGTACACTCTGAGAGCTGGCTCTGAGAAAGCTGGATCAGTGTCAAGGCTTTTCCACATGTAAATAAAGACTGACTGGATGATGAGATACTAGCCTCTCCGCTGTGATTTCAATATAGTTTGGTAATGTTGGCCAAAGAGATTCCAGAGAAATATTTCCCAAGCACTGAGATGAGTAGATATTTATGAAATCTTTACACTGAGCTTAGCCATCAGTTTATCGGCCAATCCCAGACCATGAAAAATTACCACCTGTTCGGTGCCAGTCATTAGAAACTTAGTGATAAGTAAAATCATTCAGAATGTTCCAGCCTTGGCAAGATTTTTGGATGTTTCATAGAAAATACAGGGAACAAAAACATCCTTTATAATCATGCATGTAGTTGGAAAAATGTCCCTGGGAAGAAAGTGGAAAGAATTAGCAAATTAAAAAGTTATTAGTTCGGGATAGCTCAAAAAACAATGATGCAACCAATTGAAATCAGAATTTTTTCAGTAAACTTCATATTGTAAGCAACCTTCTTCAAGTAGAAGGCAAATGAAGATAAATGGTAAAAATAAGGTGTCTTTCTATCAGTAATAATATTGATACTTTAAATTTGAGTTAGCTGTCAGGCATGCTATTTCAGTGTAATTATTGCATTGGCAATGTTTATCATGTTTAATCTACAGTAAGACTACAATACTAATCAGAAACCCCCACTACATTTTGTCAGATTTCCAGTAACATTGTGATGTCCACTAGCAATTTTATAAAATCAAGCTTATTACATTAGATTTAAGCAAAGTAAAGAAGCATGAGATGAGAAGAATGAATGTGTCCAGAAAAATTCAGGTATATAGCAAGAAGAAAAGTTTTCTTTTTTCTTTATTTAAAAATGCCAGTATTAAAAAAAATGCCCAAGTGTAATCCCTTGATGATTATTCAATATGTTTACTTTGTCTTGGCATAAAGGAAGTCTAAATCCTAAATGTCACTTTAGCTTAAAAACGTGATCTGTCATTGTAATAAAATGATCAAAGTCTTGCATGTTTTACAGGATTTCAGAGTATTGTTGATGGATGAATACAAAATGTGAATAGATCTAACAAGGTTATCCCACAGAAACGTTATTTTATACAAGTGGGAAAAATGCTTGAAGATTGCCTGACATCATTTTCAGACAAGTTCTTCAAACGCTTTCATATTTTCAGGAATCTCCTGTGGGATTACTTATGTGTGTTGACCTGGAGGGAAACTGGCTTAATTGAGACAAGTCTAGCTGAATGTGAAGAGTTGAAAGGTAGACCTGGTTATTGATACTGGGGACTGACCAGTTCAGTCCACTGAAATGGATGGGACTCCAACCTGCTCAAGTTGCAGTGGAGTGACATGATCCAGAACAGACCAGCCCAGACCAAGAAGTTTGTTGGACTGTGTGATAGAAGCAATTAGAACTGAATTAAGCTAGGTGCGGAAGCAATCTGGAGGAAGAATGCGTTATTGGAAAAAAAAGATATGTAGTCTATTAAAGCCTACACTGCTGACCTTAGAAATTGAGGTTGAAAATGCATGAAGAGGCCCAATAGAAGAATGTATGAGCGAGAGTTAAGAGTTGGGTTTCTGAGAGTCAGGAGGTCTCTGCATAAAATTGTATTGGATGAATTTCTAACGGCAATTGTTTGGATGAGGATGTGACTGTTGATGTAGTTTATATGGATTTCAGCAAGGCCTTTGGAAGGTCCAAATGGGAAACTGATAAAGAAGGTAAACTCTCATGGAATCCATGGTAACTTGGCAAGATGAACTCAAAATTGTCTTACTGAGAGGTGGTGGTAGAGGCTATTTTTGTGCATCTGGAGTCTTGTATTCAGTAGTTTATCACATGGATCAGAGTGTCCCTTATTATTTGTAATAGTCATAAATGATGCAGATAAGTATCTGGGAAGGATGATAAGTAAGTTTGCGGATGACACAAACATTGGCTGGGTGGTTGACAGTGAGGAGAATGGTGTTAGGTTACAGCTAGATATAAATGGGTTAGTCAGATGGGGCAGATCAGTGGCTCATGGAATTTAACCCTGATAAATCTGAGGTGATGCGCTTTGGAAGAAGAAACAAGAGAAGGGATTAGTCAATGATTGGTAAAAAATGAGGAAGCTCAAAGAAACAGAAGGAACTTGGGGTGCTTGTCCACTGATCCCTAAAGGTGGCAGGACAGGTTAACAAAAGTCATATGGGAAACATCTTTATCAGTTGTCGCATATATTTTAAGAGCAGGGAGGTCATGTTGGAGCTGTACAAAACTTTAGTTAGGCCACAGTGGAGTACTGTGTGCAGTTCTGGTCTCTACACTATAGAAAGAATGTGATTGGCCTGGAGGGGTTACAAAGAAGATTCAATAGGATGTTGCCTGGTGTGGAGCATTTCAGCTATGAAGACAGGCTGGATATGCTTGGGCCTTCTTTTGGAGCAGAGAAAATTGATGGTGGACCTGATAGTAGTGTGTAAGATTATGATGGGCATGGACAGGGTGAATAGAAAGAAAATGTTCCCTTTAGTTGAAGGTTTAACAACAAGTTGGCCTAATGTTAAAGTGAAAAGCAGGTAGCTTAGAGGGGATTGAAAAAACTTTTTTCACTCAGAGGCTGGTGAGGGTCTGGAATGCACTGCCTGGGTAACCTCACAACCTTCAAAAAGAAGTTGGGTGAGCACTTGGTCAAACACTAGCCAACATCTCTATCTCAGGCCAGCTGCAGTGCTCTAGTGAAGCTCAGCGCAAGCTGGAAGAACAGTACCTCGTTTTCCACTGGGGAACCAGCAGCCTTGTGGACTCAACATCAGATTCAATAACTTGAACTCTCCCAAGTTCTTACTCTAACCACTGCTCCCCTCCACCCCACCCCCCACCCTGACGTGGCCTTGTTATCAAATAGTCTGCTGTTGCACACATTGGCCATGTTAAATTGCCCATAATGTTCAGGGATGTATACGTTGTGTGCACTAGTTAGGGGAAATGTAGAATAATAGGGTAGGGGAATTGGTTTGGTGGGATACTCTTCAGAGGGTTGGTGTGGACTTGTTGGGCCAAATGGCCTCTTTCCACACTTTAGGGATTCTATGATTCAACCCACTGCTAGCCACTAACAATCCCCATTATTAGCTATTCACCCTCCGAGTCAGATCATTATCCACTCCTTTGTCTGTCCAACTGTTCTTCTCTCTCTTTGTGCTCTATCCCCATCTATTATCTACCCCTCAACCCCTCCCCACCCTATCTAATGCATATAAGCAGACATTTTCTTAGCTATCATCAGTTCTGACGGTCACTGAATCTGAAATGTTAACTGTGATTCTCTCCCTTGATGCTGTCAGACCTGCTGAGCTTTTCCAGCAATTTTTGTTTTCGTTTTGTGTTGGATGAGCACTTGAATTTGTCATAACATTAAAAACTATGGGCCTAGAGGGGGAAGTGCGCTTATTGTAGACAGTAGTATACTTTTGGCAGTACAGATGTCATGGGCCAAAGGGCCTCTTCTGTATTGTATGATTCTATGGTTCTATACAAGGGTAACTTTCAGATAACCTGAAAGCATCGGGGAAATTATTTGAGTCAGGTTATGTATATGGGAGTTAGATATAGCTCTTGGCACTAAAAGAATCAGAGGGTATTGGGTGAAGGTCGGAACAATACACTGAGCAGAATTATCCTCTCAGATCATATTGAATGTTCCAGCGGGATAATGGGCTGAATGGCCTACTCCTGTTCCTGTTAATCATGTTTCTCAGGAAACAACATTCAAAGAACAGCATTTCTTCTTGGAATTATCTGATTGTTTATGTTTATCAGTGCCTCGTTGTTAGTTGACGAGGAAAGAAAGTGATTAGATTGCTTGGTTTCCCGTAGTTTGCTGGTTGGTGGATTATAGCCTTTCTTCTGCTCCCCCTTCCCAACCCTTGCTTGGTAGCTCGAGGAACCAGCATTTTCAGGTGGGCGGTTACTTTTGCTTCCTCCAGGTTGACTCCAGTTATGTTCCCAGCCCAGTGAACCTTTAGGGAGGGGGTGGAATGCAGAAGTAAAACTCTCACGGAAGTTTCTGACCCTGCTGAACATTTTATATTGTAGTATATTGACGCCCGAACCAGATTGTGACAATATGCCTTTCGCTTTAAATATCGACTTTTATTGAGACCGTCACTGTTTCTGCCTGTTTTATTATAACCAATGTTTGAACGTGAAACTCTGATACTTATTCTCCTGCTGGTTTCGCACTCGCATACAGGAGTTTTTTTTTTCTTTGTTTGGGGTTACAAAGAGGCGTTCCTAATTGGTGATAAGAAGTTTGCATCAGATACTGTAAAACTTCCTGTGTTATTTTCTCGCCTTTTTCTATTGGACGCAGGTAGTCATATAGCCGAGGGAGCGCTGATGCAAATGTTTGCAGCTCAGTTCTGATCTTTGCCTCTCACGCTGTGTGTTGACAGTGCGGGTGGAGAGGGACCAAGGCGCCGAGAAACACTGAGCTCTTCCACAAGTTGCACTTTCTGCGAAACTTTTGCGACTCGTTAGCAACTCATGAATTCCCCGCGTGGGCCGCTGTAGAGCTTCCAAGCAAAGACAGTCCAGACGGGAGAGCGCAATGTCTGAAATGTCAAGTTTTCTGCATGTTGGGGATATTGTCTCCCTGTACGCGGAAGGCTCGGTGAATGGCTTCATTAGCACCTTGGGGTAAGAGATCATTGAACCTAAAGTACTCACACACACACAAAAAAACTGTACTCTCTCCCCGCTATCTACAACCGTGCACTTTGCAAACCTTCAAGCAGTCCGTGACCAACTGTCAAGTAAATATGTGCAAATTCATCAGATCTCTCGGCAACCAGCTCAGTGACTCTACGAGGTCCTAACTTCCGCCAGGTTCCAGTGAAAGTCCGTGACACTTGAGTTGAAGCGTTGACGCCAGTTTGTTTAAGATGAATGTTTTTAAACTGTAGAAACAGTGTCGCTTTGAATGTATTTCTGTAGTGCAGCTCGGCCTAGCTGCAATGGATGTAACTATCAATTGAGCTGATCTTCAGATTTACTTTGCAACAATGCGATTAGAAATGCAAGGCTGGCTGTCCAGTAATGTAATGTTGTAATATTGCAGATGTTCTTGGTCTTTTTATATAGCATTGTTCCGGGATAAAAGGAAGTTTTATAGAAATCCCTGTTCTCTGAAATCTGTTACCATCTTTACATTTACACTTCCTGCTAACCTGATATATGCTTCACTCTCCTCACTTTCTGACACACATGGCACATTTTGAATACCAATGATTTTTGGAGAATGGGCATAAGCAAGTCCCAGACTTTGGAGCAGTGGTGATTTAAGAACATTCTCTCCAAGAAAAGATTTTGTTTGATCCATGGGGAGACAGCTCCTACCCTACTTCCATCACACTTACCCTCTTGAGTAATAATTTGGACATGCCAGTGTTGGACTGGGGTGTACAAAGTTAAAATTCGCACAACACCAGATTATAGTCCAACAGGTTAAATTGGAAGCACACTAGCTTTCGGAGCAACGCTCCTTCATCAGGTGATTGTGGAGGGCTCGATCGTAACAGAATTTATAGCAAAAATTTGCAGTGTGATGCAACTGAAATTATACATTGAAAAATTGATTGTCTGTTAAGCTTTTCATCTGTTAGAATACAGTGATAGTTTCACTTCTTTCATGTGTAAATCACAAAACCCTTTTTTTATAAAGTTGTATTCTCGGGGTTAGCTGTTAACAATGGTGATAACTAGACAATATGTTGAAGGTGTTGGCCCCCTGTGTTCTCTGTCTATGACCTGATGTTTAGATTGATTCCAATCTAAAAAGTGGGGTGTGTGTGGGTGTCTGTGTGCACGTTTGTGTGTACCTGTGTCCTTGTGTATGTGAGAGTGTGTGTGTGTGTTGGAATATCTGTGTGTGTGTGTGTGTGTGTAGTGCAATGGTGATCACCTGTAATGTGATATGAATCCAAGGTCCCAGTTGAGGCCCTCCCTATAGGTACCAAACTTAGCTATCAGCCTCTGCTCGGCCACTTTTCTCTGCTGCCTGTCCCGAAGTTTATCAATATTTTTAATACGTCCTGTCCTTAAAACCGAATTGTCCTGCATTTGACACAGTGCAAGCTCAAAAAAAAAATCCTGCTTGAAGAACAAAATAGTGGAAATTATAAATGGTCTAATCCACGATAATTAGAGAATTAAAAACTGGGAGATTGGGATGTCCAGATAAAAATCACTATTTCTAGTTTACATAAAAGATCATGATAGCTTGCAGTGGTGCACTACAGATTTAACAAATAGCATAGAATGTATGAAATAAATTGTAAAAAAGCAAGATTTGTATGTATATTTCATGACCTCAGGATGTCTCAAAATGCTTATGTCATCACTTGTAGAAATTGGGAGATCCAGTTTGTGCGTAGCAAGCTCCTGTCAACAGCATTGTGCAAATGACTGGATAACCTGTTTTAGTAGGCTGCCTTAAAGCATAAGCCAAATGCTGATGTTTAATGTGGTTCCTTGTCAAACAGAAGCATTTTAACTTACAAGGTTCCAAAGAAGGGGTTTTTAACAAAAGTGAGAGAACATTGAATTGGAGGTAGCATTTGCATTGCAGTTGAAAATTGTTTGGGAGATAGGAGACCGAGGGAGGAGATAAATACGCACACTCTGTTTGAAAGCCATGACAAAGTGTTTTCTCCAGGCATATATTTTGATCCTATAATTATTCACCATATTTATTCATGATTTGGATGAAGGAAAAGAGATTTGCCTATCCAAGTATGCTGAGTACATTGTTAGTAAAGATAGTAAGTAGCACGTGTGCCCTTTTTTATATTTACTGGTTGCTCTCCTGTGGTAGCACAAACCACAGGAGAGCGGCACGGTGTGGGCAGCACGGTGGTACAGTGGTTAGCACTGCTGCCTCGCAGCGCCAGAGACCCGGGTTCAATTCCCGCCTCAGGCGACTGACTGTGTGGAGTTTGCACGTTCTCCCCGTGTCTGTGTGGGTTTCCTCCGGGTGCTCCGGTTTCCTCCCACAGTCCAAAGATGTGCAGGTCAGGTGAATTGACCATGCTAAATTGCCCATAGTGTTAGGTAAGGGGTAAATGTAGGGGTATGGGTGGGTTACGCTTCGGCGGGTCGGTGTGGACTTGTTGGGCTGAAGGGCCTGTTTCCACACTGTAAGTAATCTAATCAAACTAGAACTCTAGATGCTGCTTGACCACTGGAAGATTTTCAGCATTTTCTGTTTATATTTATGATTTCTAGCATTTGCACTATTTTGCATCTGTGGCACTCTGGAGCGTAGTTATTACCCAAGACATAGCTTCAGAGTCACAGAGGTGTATAGCACAGAAACCAACTTGTCCCTACTGACCATATATGTTAAATTAATCTAGTCCCATTTGCCAGCATTTGGCCCATATCCCTCTAAACTCTTTCTATACATGTACCAATCCAGATGCCTTTTAAATGTTGTTATTGTACCAGCCTTCACCACTTCCTGTGGCAGCTCCTTCCAAATGTTCATCACCCTCTGTGTGAAAACATTACACCTTAGGTCCCTTTTAAATCTTTTCCCTCTCACCTTAAACCTATGCCCTCTATTTTTAATTTAAAGAAAATATTCGTTTGTGGGATGAGAGCATCACTGGCTAGGCTAGCATTTATTGTCAGTTCCAGATGGTAGTTAAGAGTCAGCCACATTGCTGTGGGCCTGGAGTCACATGTAGGACAGGCCAGGTAAGCTGGCAATTTAAAGGACAATAGTGAACCAGCTGGGTTTTTCCTGACAATTGATTCATGATTAGAGTGGTGCTGGAAAAGCACAGCAGTTCAGGCAGCATCCGAGGAGCAGGAAAATCGACGTTGCTGGCAAAAGCCCTTCATCAGGTATGAGGGGCTTCCCAATGAAGGGCTTTTGCCTGAAACGTCGGTCTTCCTGCTCCTCAGCTGCTGCCTGAACTGCTTTTCCAGCTCCACTCTAGTCTAGAATCTGGTTTCCAGCATTTGCAGTTCTTGTTTTTTACTAATTGATTCATGGTCATCATTAGACTCTTAATTCCAGAGTTTTATTGAATTCACATTTCACCATCTGCCATAGTGTGATTCAAACCTCGATCCCCAGAACATTATTGGCATCTCTGGATTATAGCCCAGCAATGGTATTGCTAAGCTGTCGCCATGTTTGACATGGCTTGGATTTTTTTCAAAAAACTTCTGAAGCCTTAACTTAAAGCTACCTCAATCAACAAATTTTCATGACCCTCCTGTTTTATTTACTGAAGTAAGTAGCAGTAGATTGGCATTTGTTAATCCAGAACTCTATACTCTGTTGAGGACAGGCTAAGTTCTTGAGATGAGAAAACCCTCAAAATACTGTCAAGTTACTGAAATATGATGTTTAGAATTACTGTGTTTATAGATAAAATGTACCATGAGTGCCTGATGCTAAACAACGTGAGCCACTGATTATTCTGCAATTTGTTCCAGTTAGCTTGCCTGAACTGACCATACAACTGGAAGTTCTAAACTGCTATGCCATGTGATTTTTATCTGATTATACATTTAAGGACTTTGGGGTCTTTAAGTCCTTACTCATGCAACCAAAGCAACTACAATAAAAAAATTCTGGCCTTACATGAATGATACCATTGTGGAGATATAATGTGTGTTTCATAGCAGGCAATGGCAAACTGTATTCAATTAATTACTCTATCTGACAATATAAGGAAGCTGAATTAATTACATTTACTAATACAATTGGTCATGATTATCCAGTATTCATTAATATTAATATGATTTCCTGGGCATATAGAATCATGGATCAGTTTGAATCTGTGCTATTCAGGAAGGAGAACATAATTAAGAGGAAAAATGAAAGCCCTATTTTGTGGAATAAATGTCTCAATTGTCTGTATTAGTGCATCAACTTGTATCATCATGAACTAAACTGATGAGTCATTGGACATGAATGCAGGCTTCTTTGAAGGACTTATAATTATATTCCAAAGAAAAATTCAGAGGCATATAAAACATTTGTTGCTGAAAAGCGGAACTATGAAATATAAAGCACGCATTTAAACAGTTTTCAAGAAAAGTAACACAGCATTCACAGATTGACAATTGATTTTCTGAAGCAGCAATTTATTTGGGAAAGTTTGTAGATTTTTTGCGCACAGTATTTCTCATCATAATTATCCCTGCTAGAATTTTACAAGTTAAGCTGTCACAGTCAAGTTCACCGACTTATAATTGGTTGAATGTTCCATGAATTTAGCAAAATTATAGGACATGTAAAGTATTCTGCAGTTCTGGGTAGTATCTGTTTATATCATGGTTTAAGGATTTTAATTAAGTATAATTCTTTTTGCTAATGTTAGTTTTTCAGTTCTAAACATGTTGGGAAGTAGGAGCAAGAGTAGACCATTCAGCCCTTTGGGCCTGCTCTGCCATTTTAGAGCATCTACGTTAACACTATCATCTTCTCTTACCCCCATAGTCCCTTGATGGATTTAGTATCTGGAAATCCCTCTAATCTACACAATTCCAAAGGCTCGCCACCCTCTGAGTGAAGACGTTCCAACTCATCTCAGCTATAATAGGGTTTGCCATTTGTTCTGAGACTATGCTCTAAAAATGTAAAATAACATTGTTTTCTATTGATGGCATCGTTGTTAAATGTGATGCAACATCTGATACAAAGTTCTGCAGACTAGGTAAGGCTCACTTTCATTTCTGGCTGCATTGGATTGGACAATACCTGCAAGAGCAGCAAGAATATTATAAACGATGTGTGTACCCTTGGAGGAATGGGATGGGAGAGCAGGTGGAATAGGGGAAGCAGCTAAGACAAAGGCGACTTATTGAGGAAAGGTGAGAGAAAGTGATGGAGGGAATGAAAAGGAGACAAAGGGAGATGGACAGAGGGAGAGAACGCTAGGAAGTTAGAGAAGAAAGAAGGGATGGAAATTCCAGGGTTTTGAGTTCTTACTGTTACTCATTGATTCCTGCTGGAAAGTGCATATGTCTTAACATCGGACCAGAACTAAATTGGCGTGTGAAGAGGAGAATTTTCTAAGCTAATTGGTGACAGACTGGGAGGTAGGAATGCTGGCAAATAGTTGGAGGAGTATGTCAAGAGGTCCTGACATCTGCCTGCTGCCTTGTCATATTGCCAGTTATGGTAAAGTTGGTTGCTCAGTTGCCGACTGGATGGCCACATTCTTACTCTGTAGGCATTTTACTTACAATGGTCTGTTGTTGCATGAGGAGACAGCCAATGAAACCCTGTTGTCTCCCAGTCGGTTTTATAGGGTGGAAGCCTTACTTTGTTGGCACTCCATGTTATACCAAGGTGCCACCCCATCTTCCCACCCTCTAGTGACAATGGCTGCACTGTCAACAATAGTGCCCCCAACTTCACATTAGCTTTTCAAGAGCACCTTACAATTAAGTTGCTCTCTCCCTGGCGTTGAAGATTCAGCGATAGCCATCACTTATAATGGAGCTGCTGGCCTACTATTTGGGCTGGCTGCTCTGAGAGTGGGGGAAAGCTATGTTGCCAATCGTAATTAGTAGCTGCCAGTAGTATGCAACACCAAATCATTCAATTGGCCAAATTTGTTGGTTTCTGATTTAGGCTGTGGTGTCAGGGCTTCACCATCACCCACAAAATTCAAAGAGAAAAACTGCTGATGCTCAGTGTTTGGATTCACACTTGAGAGGATGTTCACTCTGTACTATGACCTAGAATGATTATTTCCCAACAGAGGAAATTAATCATATTGAGTTTCAATGGTCTTATTCATTGTGTGTAAACCCTGACAAAAATGAATTATCTCTCTTTCTGAAGTATTTGCTTGTAAGGTTACAACATAGATATAAGTAGATGACAAGGTACATAACAATTTCTTATTTGCTTTTTGCATTGGCCTGTCTGAATCTGTGTATGTCTAAGTGATCTGTAATATTACAAACAACCTTAAACTTGTTTAATCTTTAAGTCATAATTTTGACAAGATGGAACAAATTAGTTAATAATAATTTATAAGTAGTGAAATGTGCAGTATAAGGTCATTTGAACTTCTCAAAGGGGACTTGGGTAAAATATATAAAAGTGTTAGAATCCACAATTATTTTCAATCTGTGTTTGGAAAATTTTATTACTCGACTTTCATTTTGTCTTCTGATAAAAATGTCTAAATATGGTCAAATGTTGCACTGTGTATTTGATGCAAAGCATATTCATATGGTCATATATTTGTGAATATCCAGCACTCATTCACATTGGAATTTTGTTCCTTCATCTTGTAACCTTTTACTCTGATTGACGATTTAAAAATATTACGATAAATTTGTGTAAACCATGTATTTTGAATTAAATTGACTGAAGATGCTTTCATTTTATGTTTTCAGCATGGAGAGTTTAATGCATGAAGCAATAGCCTCTTTTTGATTTACCTTTAGTAGAGATGAGGTGCTTAAAGAATGTGATGGACAATATTTTTGTACATGACCAAAAATCTGGAGTTCTTCATTTCTTAAAGACTGAGGAATAGAACATGAATATTTCAAGGAGTTAAAGTTGTAGACTTAGAACTGTGAACTCACAACCCAGAGGGACAGGATTATAAAATTTAACTAGCTGCCGGCAAAGTTTTTAATAGGAGTGGTTCTATGCTAAAGAATAGTATTCTTGTATTGGAATTAAGTGAAACTAATTAATACTATTTCATTGAAGAATAGAGCTGAGAGCTGCAAAGGGAATGACACAACTAAGATGACGAGATACCTTGGGGTTTTGGAATCCCAAAGGTGGTGTAAATGTCATCACAGCAAAGGAAAAACTGAAACCAAAACAATTGAAAATTAATTACTCATGAAATAAAAACTTGAAATCAACTCAAGTTTGTTCTACTTGTATTCTGGTTACCCCAGTACAGGATATAACTGTGTCTTAAATGCCCCTGAAAATGGCATCTCTTAATTTTTCTGGCTGGTTACCTCAGACATTTGTTTCTTCTGTTACGTACCCTGAATTTAAATCTAAATCTGAATTGAATGCACAATCAAAACACTCTGGCATTTCTGGAGAGTGCAGTGTGGAGAATAATGAATGATCTTAGGAGAAAAACATTGCCAAGCTTTGCCAAGCTGGTCTGTTAGATTTTGTTCATGTTCCATTTTCACAAATGAAGACTAACTATTGCATAGGATTAATGTAAAACCTCTTTCCTCTTCTATTTGTTAATAATATCTTTTAGTTTTAAAGTACCTAGTTGTCAATCAAAAATCTGTGAACCAGAAAAAGGACTGACCAGTTTATTTACTTTTATTTTGCTGCTCTATATATTCGTTTGATTTCTTAATTATTCTAATAATCTGTGAATGAATTTCATTCAAAGTACCCATTCCTTTCCCACACTTTTCCCTACCCTCTCCAGCCTATACCTGCACTCATCAGCTTGGATGAAAGGAGACATTGCTTTATGTCTTTATTGTTGCAATTTGATGGAGCTACAGTTATGGATTGACATTAAAGCTTTAATGCCATCACTTTTGGCCAGTTGGCTGAGTAGTAAAGTCACTGAAAAAATTCAGAGTGTCACCAGTCACAAAAATATGTACTTATAAGGAAAAATCAACCTGCTTCTAAATTTTCAAATATGAATTTCATTTGTGAGGCTGGCATATTTATAGGATCTGAAAAGAAATGCATTGGAGTTGAAGGAAAAGAGAGTGGAAATATACCAAAGTAGTTTGTTGACCATATGGCATCTGAAATATATCTTTTTTCAAACTGGTTGACTGATTGATTTAAAAATTCTCTGATCAAAGGACATAGGACTTGATTTATAGCAAAGAAATTTTATAAAGCACAATAGCTTGATTCAGAAACTAATTTTAACTTTAAAGGGCCAGTATGGATTTAATTGTGAAGTTCTTCACGGCTAAAGTTTTCTGAGTCTCAACATTTCAATATGTAATTGAAATTGCTCATTAAATTCTATTTCAAAGTAATGGAGTGAAAATAAATTGAATGATTCAGCAAAACTTATGTATTCCATAAATTCTTTGCATTCATAATGGAGGTCAATAACTCATCCATCTTGAGTTGTGATAGTATGTTTGATATTTTACATCAAAACAAGTTAAAGAAAAAACATTGCTCAGAACTTATGTGATACAATATTATGATACAAATATTTTCTTAGGCATTTGATAACAAATGGATCATTGCCTCTGTTAAAATAGTGAACAGTTGAATATCTTTTAGAGCTTTAAGAATTTGCACAATGGATGCACAGCTTGCTTCCCCAGGGTTATACTACATTTCTCTTTGCTGACTTCAAATTCTTCTGAAAATCTTTACTTACCTGAATTTGTACAACTGAATGACATGTTGGATAAGTAAAGATTTAAAGGACATTTGTTAATTTGAGCAACTTGGGTATTGTGGCTCTAGTTGTTCCTCTGCTTTGCTTCCAAGGAAGGAATGGTTTTATGATTCTGTTTCAGCTGTTTTTGGAGTTTTTGTGGTCATATATCCAACTCTGGGCCAGGGCATTGTGCTTAAACCCATAACAGGACTTGATGGCTGTGGAATGTGTTGTACAATGCAGCCAAACAGGTTGACTGTCAATCTGTAAATCTTTTGGATGTCCTGATAAGTGATGTGCAGAACAATTCCTGATCAGCCACGAGTTGCAGTGCAATAACCTCTTCATGTTTAAAGACTCCCTATGCAAGTGTTAATTCTGAGGAACTACCACTCCCACACCAACACAATATTTGTGCTTTATATATCTAAACTGATGTAAAATAATTCCCTTTACAAACATTGGTTACTAAAGTAACTGCATAAAGGCCGCTATCCTGTTAGCAAGTCACCCTTTATTTATATATCCATAGTTCATGTGTTCTGACCAGCCAGGTCAAAGTTAATCCCTAGACTGAGGAGACTTTCTGAATCTCCTGTTTCTTTTATTTAAACCTTTTTTCGCCCAGAAGGTGGTGGAGGTCTTTATTACACTGCCAGGGAGGGTAGATTAGATTACCTACTGTATGGAAACAGGCCCTTCGGCCCAACAAGTCCACACTGACCGTCCGAAGAGCAACCCACCCAGACCCATCCCCTGTATTCACCTCTGACTAATTCACCCAACACTATGGACAATTTTAGGATGGCCAATTCACCTAACCTGCACATCTTTGGACTGTGGTAGGAAATTGGAGCACCCGGAGGAAACACGCAGACATGGGGAGAATGTGCAAACTCCACACAGACAGTCAACCCAAGGTGAGACTTGGACCTGGGTCTCTGGCACTGTGAGGCAGCAGTACTAACCACTGAGCCACCGTGCCACCACAATCTCCTGTTTCATTTTGTCAGACAGGGTGTCATGATTGGCCCAGGTTAACAACCCCAATCAAGGATCTCATTGTCAATGAAATCCTTCTGGTGCTGATTCCAATCACTACAGTTACCATTGCACTAGCTGCAAATTCAAAATGCTGCGTACGTAAACATTTGAAAGTTCATAACAAGGTCTTCAGATATTTCAAGAGATTCTTGTATTTTTCCATTTGTTAACTCTTGCATTATCTGCATTATAATGCACTAATAAAAATATTTACTGCAACAATAATTTGGTTTTCCTTTGGACAGCCAGCACAGCTTGACAGAGGTTATTAAAGGGGGCTGCAGGAAATCATCAGTACTTGAAATTGGAATGTCTGCCAACTGTAAAAACCATGCCACAATATAAATGCATGAGGTAGGATTTGCTGATTTGGTTTGAGGGGCCAAATTCAAAATAGACCCAAATCCCATTGCGTGTTAGGAACCTAACAATGATTTTTTGGAGAATTAGCCCGAGGGTGCAGGAAAGTTCTTGAATCTAGAGGAACAATAGGAGGCCTTGCAGCATTGAAGGAGCAATAGCTTGCCATAACAAGTAAGGGACCAAGACAGGGTGGCTCAAATTAGTGACTCTCTCCCAGCACTTATAACCCTTTTGTGGAGGGTTACCCCTTGACAGGATGGGCCATGACTGGAGTTCTGGGCTTTAGAAGCATCCTGCAGCCCTGTCCCTCCCTGGTTTGCCACCAAAAGTCTCCCTCCAGATATATGCTGTGCTGTTGATATGGTGGAGGACTAACATATTGATAACAAAATTCTAATTGATCCCTGATCAATGGCCTTAATTGGTCCTTTAACCATTTAGCCACGTCCTGCTTGTGGGTCCTGACCTGGCCTCCAGGGAAATGGTTCAAGATGGTGTTTATAAACTGGTATGCTACACTTCACCCTGACCTGTCTTTACTCTTACCCATAGCTGGGTAACATGTCTTGCCCAGAATGTCATGCTGCATTGCAAAAGTACATGACTTTGTATCTGAAATAAAAGTTCTGAAAATGTACTGATCTCCCTGTTAGCGCCACTATTCCAGTGTGTTGGGAGGTAAACAACTTCCTTATTTGAGTCAAATGCTCATCTGATTGACAAGGAGTCAGATGCGCTCCCCAGCCTGTGCTGATGTTAACTAATCTATGTTGACACAACAGTGGGGAATGCAGCACTTACCATGGGAGAGTTGTTTCTGATTGCAATTCAATGACTCTTGTCAGAAAAGTGATGTATGGCTGTTCGGTGAGAACAGGATCAGACTTAACTTTGATGATGCCCCACCCTTTCTGAATAGCCTGTGGACACTCAAAGTCTAGACTTACCACTTGTTGTGTGAACTGCTGGAGATTGGTAGTTCTTTATTACGCATTTCAACCTTATGGCTAAGGAGTAAAAATAAATATTTTTTACAAAATGTTTGCATCTTAGATTAGATTAGATTCCCTACGGTGTGGAAACCGGCCCTTCGGCCCAACCAGTCCACACTGACACTCCGAAGAGTAACCCACCCAGACCCATTTCCCTCTGACTAATTGACCTAACATTATGGGCAATTTAGCATGGCCAATCCACCTGAACTGCACATCTTTGGACTGTGGGAGGAAACCGGAGCACCCGGAGGAAACCCACGCAGACACAGGGAGAATGTGCAAACTCCCACACAGAGAGCTTCTTATGGAACAAATATTTTAGATGTTTGGTTTTCTTCTCTACCTCCAGCTTTTGCTGTTTAACTTTGTAATATTATTAGAAATACAACGGTAGCCAGCTCAGAACTAGCTATAATTATTTATGTATCTACGTGCAAATAAATAGCTTCTTGCTACAAAATGTTATCATCTAATGTTAGTACATTATTAAGAGAGGCACTCCATTTAATTTAACTGCTATGTCTCTTCTCCGTAACATTGTTTTATTAATGTTTAATTCTGCTTGCTTAAAAATGTGAGTTATTGAAGCACCGGAAGCTGGGTGAAGAACTAGCACAAGGCTGATGGACAGTGTTAGGTGTTTGAACTATGAAGAAAGACTGGAATCAACAACTGCTCAATAAAGCAGTGGAGACAAAAATGCATGCCAGCATTTTTCTTGGTTCAGAGTCCTTTATTGATGATTAGGAAGGACTGAGGTTTTATTTTACATGAAAGAAGCCACAAAAACAACTTGATCTTAAAGGTCAAGATGCTTAAAAGTGTATGACTCAATCTTATTAAACCAAATTTTTAATATCTATTTAAGGTTTGAATCAGAATTCGAGACCAGATGATCTCTCTTTGCTTGTGACCTGATTTTGTCTGAGAATTCTTTCTAGCGTTTGTAATTGATGTCCTTGTTAAAGAAGAGGATAATTCAAAAGCTAGAAAAGTCTATTATATCCTGTGAAAAGCTATATACAATTACAAGGTCTGATGACAGTTTATGATATAATATTATGACTTGGAAACTTAGGTTCTAAAGTGGACAGAACCACATGCAGCTTTAAGTTTAAACTATAAATTGAAAATGTGGGAGAAACTCAGCAGGCCTGCCAGAATCGTGTGATGGAGAAAGAGAGTTGATGTCTCAGATCCAATATGATTTTCTTTGAACAGAAGAGGAATCAGACTGGACTCAAAATGTTATCTCTGTTTCTTTCTTCACAGATATCGCCAGACCAGCTGAGTTTATCCAGAATTTTCTATTTTTGCTTTAGATTTCCAGCATACACAGTCTCTTGCTTTTATTTAAAGCTTTATGTATAAAGTTTCTTTCAATATTGTGTCTGTTAAGGAGGACTGTTAGTTTTTAGCATTTAGTTTTCAGTGGAAGCAGGATGTCTGAAAATTTGCATGCATGCATTTAAATGCAGCTTTTAAAAACATTTGAGATGCTTCAGAAATAAAAGTATAGTAGAGAAAAAAATTGATTGTTGCCTAGCGATGACATATCTTAGACAAGGGAGATAGAGAGAAAATGAAAACAAGTTTCTTTTTAGAAAAAAATCTAGAAAGGTAGTGAGTATGCAAGATTCTTTCAAAGACAAGCAGGTCACTCAGAGAGAAAAGGCCTGTAAGAGAGCAGTGCAGTTTAGCAGTCTCCTAAACACTCAGGGCAGAAGAAAAATTCTGAGTGGTTTAAAGTCTTTAAGGGAAAAAAAAAGTCCTAGAAATAAAATTATAAGGTGTCAGAGAGGAAGTCATCCTACAAGGCTGGTAAATTCATGAGTTTAAAGAACACTTACTAATGAGTAATTAAACAATGTAAACAATTTAAGGGTCTCATGAAGAGATCGTTAAGTTAGAAATACTGCATCAAAATGAATGCAGATGTATGGCAGAAAGAAACCAAGTACAGCACTTGCACTGAGCAAAGAACCGTAAAGTGTCAACAGAGTGACCCTACACTGATGTTTGAGTTTCTGTAGATTGTTGTTGTGGGTAAAAAGATTGCACATTTATTTTTGATATTTGTAATAATACAATTTCAACTAGCTCTTATATATTGTAACTTTTTTTTTCCTTTCGATGTAATAAACTTTGATCTTTTGTTTGAAGTGCATTGTCAACCTCTTGTGAATATGTTCACTAACTGACAATCACAGTAACCAAATTGCAAAAAATAAATGTACAGTCTGTAGAGCAAAGTTTCACTCTGGGATATGACATTACCATTATTACCATAGTAACAGGCAACCATACAGAGAAAAACTGCAATATTAAACAATATTTGATCTCAGTTTATATGAAGAACAACTGTGCAGGGTTTCAGATTATAGGGAATCAAGTATTTTCATATTTTATGCCTAAAGCTTTTTGGCTATATCCTACAATTAACATATCCATGGAATCAAACTAATAGCTGTTTATTATTGTTGTGATTGTTTGAAAAATATTGCTATGATTGTTGAATACATTGAAAATAAATACAGTAATTGTGTATTCTGACACACACATGTTTACCCATCATTCATATGCTCAATGACCTTCATTAGCCTGCAGTACACCAAAGCCTTAATTTTAAAATTTTCATTCTTGTGTTTAAATCTCTGTACGGTCTTGCCATTCCTATCTTTAATCTGCCAGAACTCTGCACTCATCTAACTGTGACTTCCTGTGCACCTTCTACTCTCTTTGCCTCATCATTGATGATGGTGTCTTCAGTCATGAAGAATGTTCTTCTTAAATGTTTCCATTTTTCATTCATTCCATTCCAAATCTTTCTTTGGTTCTGTGTCAATTTTTGTCTGATGCTTATCTGAAGGGATTTAAGGTTTCACTACATTAAATAGGTGTTGTTGCCTATTATCCATCTCATCTGATTGCAGGGATTGCAATTCGATCATTCCAATATCTACTTCAGACTCACAATAGTTGGTTGTTGTGCTGCCGTCATTGATCTTTCCAGCTTTATAATCACGTATAAATGAAAAGATTTTGTAATGGAATTTTAAAAGTGACTCAAAGCAAAGTATCGTGTTTTTTTTAGATTAGATTATTACAGTGTAGAAACAGGCCTTGTGGCCCAACAAGTCCACACCGACCCGCTGAAGTGTAACCCACCCAGACCCATTCCCCTTCATTTACCCCTTCACCTACGGGCAATTTAGCATGGCCAATTCACCTAACCTGCACATTTTTGGACTGTGGGAGGAAACTGGATCCTACATTTACCCCTTCACCTAACACTACGGGCAATTTAGCTTGGCTAATTCACCTAACCTGCACATTTTTGGACTGTGGGAGGAAACTGGAGTACCCAGAGGAAACCCACGCAGACACGGGGAGAATGTGACAGCTTGACATCAACAACTTCCAGAGTGGACATGTTTACTTGCATATAATTTGGATTGCCCAAAAGAGTATGCTGTACAACTGTAATCCATGAAACATCTTTGTTTAGTCATGGCTATATTTGAAATAATTGAAAACGAGCCCATTTACTTGGTACAAAGTTGAGAAGGTGACTAACTATGCAACATAGGCTATTCTAATTAATTATCAACAAATGTGATAATATCCAACATAACTGAGTAACCTGGATCTTACTATTTCTGTGATTTTTTGAGATTTTAATCAGTGTGGTCTTCCAATGGAAACTGCCACCTTTTGAACATGAGTCTCCATGTTGGTTAGTCCAGCAACAACATCTTTATTCACATAGCGCTCTTAACACAGTAAAACAACTCAGCGTTCTGGTGGGCAGTTCTATGAGGGAAATGTTGGGCTTCCATTTTGGTAGCTTCCATTTTGGTATTTTTAGTTGGAATGTTAGAAAATTCAATCCAAAAGATTTGGACGGTGCTGCTCGAATGTATCTCTTCCAATTTTGATATAAACTTCATCGAAATGTCAATGTAGTCGTTGATTTAATTAAATGAAGTCCAATAATTTTAATGAAAGTTCTGATGGTGCAATTATATTGCTATTCCATTGGGTGTTTAATCATTTTATCTTGCAAAGTATTTTTAAAATTACTATCCGATGATTTAACTTCATTTACATGCTGTCAGGTTTGGGCAATCCTCACCATCTTGATTGTATCTGTTCCTTGTTAAATTGTGACCTGTTAAATTGTTTGCCTCAGTTATTCTTTATCTAAATACACTTGGCTTCAGAATGACAAAGGATCTAAATTACAACCTTAATTAATTTTTCAGCTAGATCATACCGAACAGAAACTGATGTCCTTACATTTTAAAAATATTTATTGTTTTTGCAGATTGGTGGATGACAGATGTGTGGTTGAGCCAGGGGCTGGAGATCTGGAAAATCCTCCCAAAAAATTTAGAGGTAAATTTAGTTTTATCACATAACATTGCATGAAATGTAAAGATTGTGGATAATGTGTTGATAAGCAGGCCTGTTACCATATTATAGGGAATCTAATCTAATCTAATTAGTAGACAGGGTTTACTAATTTCTCTCTTTGGTTAAGCTACATTAGAGATACATTGATCTTAATCCTCTTGGACTTTGGGCCTTGTGGCTCAATGATGGGCGATGTTCCTTTAATAATGAACAAGTTGATGATCAGTCTCGTAGATGTTATCTTCTGCATGGATCAAGTCATGCACACAACATATAGACCATCAGCCTGAACAATGACATAATTCAGGGGATGCCAATACTTTAATCTCAAATGTCTCCATGTGAGTTCCTATTTGTCCTGCTCGTAGAAGAGGGTGCTTGTTCTAATGAGGCCTTCTGAATCAATATTGTCAGCGGCAGGATGCCATACACATCTGCCATTGGCCTTCCAGATGGCAGAGATCACAGGTTTCAAAGACGCTATTAAAGGAGCCTGGGTGAGTTAGCATAGTGCGTCTTGTAGATGGTACACTGCTGCCACTGAGTGTTAGTGGTGGAGTGAATGAAGGTTGAAGGTGGTGGATTGGGTACCAACCAGTTGCACTGTTTTTGTCCTGGCTTGTTCTGAGCTTCTGGAGAGGGTCATTGTAACAATAGCCATCCAAACAATTGGAGAATATTCCATGACACTTCTGAGGTGGGCCTTGTAGGTGGTAGACAGCTTTGGGGTTTCAGGACATAAGTTACTTGCCATAAAATTTCTAGCTTCCAACCTGATGTTGTAGCTTCATATAACACAAGAGTAGGATTATGAAAAGTATTTAAGCAGATGCTATTAATGGGTAAGATTTAAATTATATCTGCAAATGCTGTGCTTTAGCATGAGCTAACTGCTGTTTGCTTTACATCATTCATGTTCAGCATTCAGGGTCACTTTGGGATAGCAAGGTTCAACTTGCTCTTTGTATTCAATGCTACTGTCCAATTTAATGACTTTGATAAGTTAGCTTAGCTTATACTTGTTGTAAAAGCGAGCAACTTTCAATCTTATCCACTTCGTATACTGACCTTCCCATTTTCTGCAGGCAGTAGTGATTGTGAGTATTGTCTCTTCTTGTCTGCCCTTTTCTTGTTCTTGTCAAACTAACTTTTCAAATGGAATTCCACTGTTATAGTATAAGGATCCTGTTCTCAGAGAATTAACCTGTTGTTTAACAGTGAGATACGTGATAAATGTGCTTTGGCCAAGTTAACTACTTAGCTGTTGTTACACTGCATTGCTGGTTCTTAAACTTTTATAATAGCCTAAGCATTGTGAGACCAAATGTAAACTGAAGGAATGTTTCACCAAGCATCTCAGCCTGGCCCAGAGAAGCTGACCTGACCTCCCAGTCACTGCCCATTTTAATTCCCTTTCCCACTCTCTTTCTGACATGAGCATCCTTGGCCTCCTCCATTGGCACAGCAAATCAAACTCCAAATTGGAGGAACAACACCTCATCATCCGCCTGGGCGGCCTACAGCCTGGAGGACTCAACATTGAGTTCTCCCAATTTCAGATACCATCCCTTCCCATCCCCCGACTCCCTTCTCAGCCCCTTCTTTCCATTCCTCTCATTGACCCTTCCTTCTAACCACCAACCAGATTCATTCCTCCATCGACCACCAGGTTGTACCCTCGACCTCTGTTCCCCCATCCCCACTTCACCACCCTACCCCTCCCCATCCCCTTTATCTGCAGCTCCCCTTACACCCACACCCACTCCTGAAGAAGGGTTACACTCCAAGCATTGACTACTCCACCTCCTGATGCTGCCTGGCTTGCTATGTTCTTCCAGCCTTCTGCCTCTCTACCTAAGCATTGTGAAGCTTTCTAAAATCTTTTGGCATTGATTTAAAATTTCAGTCCTAAACCAAGACACCCAATCTTCTGCTACACCCCAACCACCATCAATTTTACCCTTTGAACAACCAAAGTGATCACGAGTTCCTTTGAGTTGTGGCATTCAATCAAGACACATGTCAGGGCCTAATTTTGACATTAAAGAAAAGGAAGAAAAAGCTTTCATCTCCACACATTTCATGTTCTCAGAATGTGCCAAAGGTCTTTAAAACCAATGAAGATCTTTGTATGAGTTAGTACTAATGTAAGTAGTTAATGAAAACCATATAGCCAGCTAGATGTTAAAAAATTCCTTTTCTTTCAGCCAGCAATCATGAAAAGGAGACTGTAGACTAGAAAATAAGTCCCTGTGACACATTCTACTAATTATTATTTACCAAGATAGCATAATCAATTGACCACATCATTTTATAGGTAAAAGTGAGGACTGCAGATGCTGGAAACCAGAGTCTAGATTGGCGTGGTGCTGGAAAAGCACAGCAGGTCAGGCAGCATCCAAGGAGCAGGAAAATTAACGTTTCGGGCAAAAGCCCTTCAACAGGAGTGGAGGCAGGGAGTCTCATTTTATGGCTCCTTGACCAATCTGAATCCAGTATTAATACTTTTGCTTCTCCAAGAATTCAGTAAAGACAATTTTTTAGGCTAGCTTCCTTGTTGTTTAATTCTATTCTACTCTCATCCACACTTCGATTTTCAATTTAATAGTAACATTTAGAAAAATACTATACAAATTTTGTGGCACTTAATTTGTTCACTAATTTTATTCATGCACAGTATTTATCACAATCTCTCTGTTATTGCAGCATCTCATAATCAAGTTCTTGTATCCTGTTTAAGGCAAGATTTTTAAACAAAATTGCCACAGAACTTTGTTTGCAGTCATTCAAAAACTGACATCTTTTACATTAATACCAATACATAAATAGTGAATTTCCTGTCGTATTACCCACAGTGAGTCAGAGGATATGGAAAATCATAACCGATAGCTTGCCTTGGTGCGGAGGTTAGTTGGTGTGGAAGGGAGGTAGGAGGATGCCTAAAAACAAGGGAAAAGTAATTGTGCCACCCTGTATATATTTTCCATAATGACAAGCAGCTTGTGTAATTTTCTCCATGGGATTTAGTGGGGAGAGTTTAGTGGTTGCATACTATCTTTAGGAAGCCAAAAAAGTCTTTGCAGCAATTGGTTTGTTGTTAAATCAGTAGAGTTCTGGCATTAACTATTTAGAAGCTGGTGATAATCAAGACAAATTTATGGTACTCAGGTTTTGCTTTGCTATGCAACATCTCAGGATGATTTGCACTGTACTTTAATGTTTGTGCGAAGCAAGTTCAGCTTCGTGACAATGATAAACTAATTATAAATCTGTGGTCAAGGTCTGGCCTGGCTCTGGAGTGAGATTCCCTTGAGGTTGCTCTCACCTGCTGCTTTAGCTTGATATCCAAGCAGCACAATTCTAGTGCGAAACAAAATCTAATTTGCACTGTGATCAGAGAGCATCTGATTTCAATTCTGTTTTCTGTTTCAGCGGGCAGACATTCTCACCTGCCTGCTGAACAATGTTGAAATTTCAAACTTTACGCTGCCACATACATGTCAAGCTAAACAGGTTAGTTAAAGTGCCAACTAGGAATCACAAAGTATACGCAGGTTCCATCTGACCAGACTGAATCTGCTGCTCTCATGCTGCGAATCTGTTTGTATAACCAGAGGGACGTAAGGAGAGAATTCGGGCGTGGTCATAAATATTTGTAAGATAGTGAATCATGCAGTTCCTGACAGGAATGTTAATGAATAGCAAGACACCAAGCAGCAGTAAGAACATGGAGATCACATCCATCAAGAGTGGCTCCATATTGGGAATGAAGAATGAATAAAACAATGAAACATGTGAAAAAAAAAGAGAAGGAAGCAAAGTCTAATACTGAGAAAAGTGGAAGACACTGAAGGACGATGGTCATTTTTTATTAGTAAAGCATAAAATATTAACTTTTGTTTTCTGAACTATTCAGTTCTTCTATAATTAAAAATTGCCCTCACAGATGGCAATTTGATTTAGCATGCCAATTTTAACATTTACAATTGTACTCCAATTTCCTTAACTTTTGTTTCTACTGCTTTATATTTGAACTTTTCAAATACATTTCTAATTTATTTTCAAATGCTGCTGTCATACCACACAACAAAAGTCAGTACTCTATGTTCTAATCACCATCTGAACAAAGAGATATATTTATAGTTTTGCTTTAGTTTCTTCAATGACTAGTTTATGGCTCCATTGGTATTGAATGGGCAGGCAGCAGACATCACTCAGTACTGTCTTAAAATCTTTTATAATTTTGCAAGTGCCAAAGATTCCTATTCATCTTTGTTCATGTGAAAGAAAACAGCTCGTCAAGTCTTTCTTCAAATTTGCAAGTCTGTAATGCTTGGGCATGTTTTAGCTGACTATTTTTAAGTGATAAAATTCATTTGTAGGGTGGAGCAAGAAATATCATTACTGGTGAAAGGAGTTAGGAGGTATGCTGAGTTCAAGTGTCCAATTGTATTAATGTGTTGGTTGATGACTAATAAATGAGAATGACATGTCATGTGTGCTGTGCCTAAAGGCTGGCCCTTGACTCATCGTCTGCTGATGCTTCATCCTGAGCTGGCTTCCTGGCAGTGGTGCTTTGTCATCAGCTTCCAATTTCAGAAGGAAGGGCAATGAGGCAAGTCCTAAGTCTATCTCAGATGGAATGAGGATTTGAACTTACATTGTTTGCACTATTTGGAACTAAATGCTGGTATATCTCGTCAACTGAACTAAACAGCTCCATGCACCCCCAGAAAAAGAGGGCAAAGTGGTATACGGAGGTGGCAGTGTTCATGGGCAAAGTTTCAGAGCTTACGGCCTAGATATTTCTGCAATATTGCATTCTAAACCAGTAAGTGCCAGTAATTAGCAACACTGGTGCAATGGACTCAATGTCAAGCCGCTAAACACGTTTTCAAAAAGACCTTTATTAGAACCAGGAAACGGTTTGCTCATTCAAGTGCAAATAACAATGGATTATATGTCATTGCTCATAAACCTTGACAGTTTGTGAAAAGGTGCATTGCAATCTAATGGTTAAAAATGATTGTGCATTCACAGTAATCTTTGGTTCTATGATATTAGAAGAAAGAACTAACCCGTGTGTTGACCAGTTTTCTATCATTATCTTCATTCCAGATTGTGGCTTTTTTTTTAGTGTCTGTCTACTCCCTTGCCTGAATTTTATTTTAAATTTCCTAATGCTGCATGGACATTGCTGGCAAGTCAGCATTTTAATATTGCTTTAAATCAGTCTGTTCAGACATGACCACATTGTTGGAACAGTGGGATTTAAACACTGGCCTAGAGTTCGGGAAATTGGCACTGTGCCACAAGATGAAAGTGAGTACTGCAAATGCTGGAGATTAGAATCAAGAGCATGGTACTGGAAAAGTACAGCAGGTCAGGCAGCATCCGAGGATCAGGAAAATCGATGTTTCAGGCAAAGGCCCTTCATCAGGAATGAGGCTGGGGACCTTGGGGGTGGAGAGATAAATGGGAGGGGGTGGGGCTGTGGGGAAGGTAGCTGAGAGTGCAATTGGTGGATGGAGGTGGGGGGTTAAAGGTGATAGGTCGGAGGGGAGGGTGGGGTGGATAGTTGGGAAGGAAGATTGACAGATGGGACGGGTCATGAGGATGGTGCTAAGCTGGAAGGTTGAAACTGGGGTAAGGTGGGGGGAGGGGAAATTAGGAAATTGGTGAAATCCACGTTGATGCCCTGGGGTTGGAGGGTCCTGAACTTCCTCCAGGTGTTGGGTGGTAATGGAGTGGTGATGGAGGAGGCCCAGAACCTGCATATCCTTGGCAGAGTGGGATGGGGAGTTACAATGTTAGGCCATGGGGCGGTGGGGTCGATTGATGCAAGTGTCCCGGAGATGTTCTCTGAAGCGCTCTGCGAGTAGGTGTCCTGTCTCCCCAGTGTAGTGGAGACCTCATCGAGAGCAACGGATACAATAAATGACACGTGTGGAAGTGCAGATGCAACTTTGATGGATGTGGAAGGCTCCTTTGGGGCCTTGGACGTAGGTGAGGGGGGAGGTGTGGGCGCAGGTTTTGTAATTCCTGCGGTGACAGGGGAAGATGCCGGGAGGGGAGGGTGGGTTGTTAGGAAGCGTGGACCTGACATGTAGTCGCAGAGGGAACAGTTTTTATGGTAATCAGATAAGAGTGGGGAGGGAAATATATCTCTGGTGGTGGGGTCCGTTTGTAGTGGCAGAAATGGCAGAGGATGATGCGATGTATATGGAGGTTGGTGGGTGGAAGATGAGGACCAGGGGGTTGTGGTTGGAGGGGTGGGATTTGAGGGTGGAGGTGTGGAATATGGATGAGATGCATTGGAGGGCATCATCAACCACGTGGGAGGAGAAATTGCAGTCTTCAAAGAGGGAGGCCATCTGGTATGTTCCCGATGCAGGCTCGTCTACATTGGGAAGACAGGACGCCTACTCGCAGAGCGCTTCAGGGAGCATCTCCAGGCCACCTGCACCAACAAACCCCATGGCCCCGTGGCTGAACACTTCAACTACCCCCTTCCACTCTGCCCAGGAAATGCAGGTCTTGGGGCCTCCTCCATCACTACTCCCTTATCACCTGACGCCTAGAGGAAGAACACCTCATCTTCTGCCTCAGGACCCTTCACTCCTGGGGCATTGATGTGCATTTCACCAATTGCCTCATTTCCCCTCCCCCCACCTTACCCCAGGTCCAACCTTCCAGCTCAGCACCATCCTCGTGACCCGTCCCACCTGTCCATTTTCCTTCCGCTCCACCCTCTCCTTTACCCCCACCTCCATCCACCTATTGCACTCTCAGCTACCTTCCCAGCAGCCCCACCCCCTCCCATTTATCTCTCCACCCCCGAGGCTCCCAGCCTCATTCCTGATGAGGGGCTTTTGCCCGAAACGTCGATTTTCCTGATCCTTGGATGCTGCCTGACTTGCTGTGCTTTTCCAGCACCCCACTCTTGACTGGGCCACAAGACCCCAGGCCAACATTTATTGCCCACCACCATTTGCCCTGAAGAATATGGTGCTGATCTGCCTTTCTGAACCACGATAGCCAACTTTAATATAGATGACTGGTAATTAAGCGTAACCTCGTTAATGTGTTCGGTTTGACCTATTGACTGTCTGAGCCATGCAAGATAGCTCTGGAAGAAGCAGATTCCCCCTGACCTTCCAGTCAGCAGTGAGGCCACCACCTCTGCATTCAATCCTGACCTACATTTCTGAACAGTGAACCCTTTCTTTACTCGGACGACAAAGGCTGAACATGTCATCTCATTTTATTTGAACTCTCCAGATTCTTTAAAGATTCTGGCTTGCTGCCTACTTAATCATCTTAATAAGTGAAACAGAAATAATATAACTTGGGTCACTTTTTGCAACCATTTCAACATGCTAATACTATGTAAATATCCCACCACTTCAACTGAAATGCAGTTTCAACAACTAAAATATCATGTTTCGTGAAGTAGAATTTCAAAACATAAGTGCTGTTGTTCAAACTTATTTTAAATCTCGTTCGTTGTTATGAGGTGAGCGTGGTTGAGGGAGCACAGTGTTTCTTAGCAACCCACACATAGCCTCAGCCCTACCTGAGGGCGGGTTTGGGGTGGGCAGGCTCCTCCAAACTGAGGGGGAATGGTAAGAGGTAGCCTCTGATCTCGGGGGTGGGGGTGAATTTGGGGGGACTGAAGGGAGGGATCCAGTCAGAGGGAGGGTTCCATCGGATGGGAAGGGTCAGGGATGGAGCCACCAGTCTGAGGGGGAGGTTCATACTGAGGGCACGAGGGATTGGCTCCAATCTGAGGGGACACAGTTGATTGGTTGAAGGCCCCTTTCAGATTCTTACATGGAAAGGGGATGAGCATAAATCACAGGCAGTGACAACACTACCCACCCCGTTGTGGCCATACAATGTTTGCCATTAGTAGAGGAACAGACTGCTCTTTTTCATGTACTTTCCGGCTACCACTCACTATCAACTCAGGGAGGGTGATGGCCTAGTGGTATTATTGCTAGACCATTGATCCAAAGACCTAGATAATGTCCTGAGGACCCAGGAAGGAATCCTGCCACAGCAGATGGTGGAATTAGAATTCAATAAAAATCTGAAATTAAGAGCGTAAGGGTGACAGTGATGACAATTTTTGGAAAACCCATTGGTTCACTAGTGTCCTTTAAGGAAGGAAACTGACAGACCCCATAGCAATGTGGTTGACTCTTGAGATGCCTTCTGGGCAGTTAGGGATTGGTCAGCGATATCCTCAATCCATGAATGAATAATAACCCTGAGACAGTTGCTGTAGATCTGTGGTGATGCAAATTTTATGATTGTGCTAGTTAGTAGATTTCAGGATATTGAGCCTCAGACTGTGAGACAGTAGCACAAAACTAGGACTGGAATAGGAAATTTTATTATTAGATCATCGCAGTAAAATATTTTTCTAAATTTAGTCATAGGCCATGAGTAGAAGTAACTTTCTGGCTCTCTGTGCTAGATGATTTGGATAAGAAAAAGAAGGAAGCATTTATAAGGTATAGACAGGATAGATTGAGTGAATCCTTTAGAAGAGTATAAAGACAGTAGGAGTATACTTAAGTGGAAAATCAGGAGGGCAAAAAGGGGACATGAGATAAATTTGGCAAATAGAGTTAAGGAGAATCCATAGGGTTTTTACAAATACATTACGGTCAAAAGGGTAACCAGGGAGTGAATAGGGCCCCTCAAAGATCAGTAAGGTGGCCTTTGTGTGAAGCTGCAGGAGAGGGGGGAGATACTAAATGAGTTTTTGCATCGGTGTTTACTATGGAAAAGGACGTGGCAGATATAGAATGTAGGGAAATAGATGGTGATGTCTTGAAAAATGTTCATATTGCAGAAGAGGAAATGCTGGATGTCTTGAAATGCATAAAAGTGGATAAATCCCCAGGATCTGATCAGGTGTACCCGAGAACTCTGTAGGAAGCTAGGGAAGTGTTTGCTGGGCCTCTTGCTGAGATATTTATATCATCGATAGTCACAGGTGAGGTGCCGGAAGACTGGAGGTTGGCAAACGTGGTGCTACTATTTAAGAAAGGTAGTAAGGGCAAGCCAGGGAACGGTGACCCTGATGTCAATGGTGGGCAAGTTGTTGGAGGGAATCCTGAGGGACAGGCAAGGCAAGGACTGATTAGAGATAGTCAACACGGCTTTGTGCATGGGAAATCATGTCTCACAAACTTGATTAAGTTTTTTGAAGAAGCAACAAAGAGGATTGATGAGGGCAGAGCGAGAGATGTGATCTATATGGACTTCAGTAAGATTAGATTTCATGGAATACAGGGAGAACTAGCCATTTGGATACAGAACTGATTCAAAGGTAGAAAACAGAGGGTGGTGGTGGAGGTTTGTTTTTCAGACTGGAAGCCTGTGAACAATGGAGTGCCACAAGGATCGGTGCTAGGCCCACTACTTTTTGTCATTTATGTAAATGATTTGGATATGAGCATAAGAGGTATAGTTAGTAAGTTTGTAGATGACACCAAAATTGAAGATGTAGTGGATAGCAAAGAAGGTTACCTCAGATTACAACAGGATCTGGACCAGATGGGCCAATGGGCTGAGAAGTGGCAGATGGAGTTTAATTTAGATAAATGTGAGATGCTGCATTTTGGGAAAGCAAGTCTTAGCAGTATGTATACACTTAATGGTAATGTCCTAGGGAATGTTGCTGAACAAAAAGACCTTGGAGTGCAGGTTCATAGCTTCTTGAAAGTGGAGTTGCAGGTAGATAGGAGGTGTTTGGTATCCTTTCCTTTATTGAACAGAGGATTGAGTACAGGAGTTGGGAGGTCATGTTGCAGCTATACAGGACATTATTTAGGCCACTGTTGGAATATTGCATGC
Organism: Chiloscyllium plagiosum; assembly: GCF_004010195.1. Classification (NCBI taxonomy): domain Eukaryota; kingdom Metazoa; phylum Chordata; class Chondrichthyes; order Orectolobiformes; family Hemiscylliidae; genus Chiloscyllium; species Chiloscyllium plagiosum. Next base: position 28,715,705 of record NC_057735.1, read on the forward strand.
AGTTCTGGTCTCCTTCCTATTGGAAGGATGTTATGAAACTTGAAAGGGTTCAGAAAAAATGTACAAGGATTTTGCCAGGGTTGGAGGATTTGAGCTATAGGGCGAGATTGAATACATGCTGTGGGTGGTGCGTATGTGGAATGTGCTGGCAGAGGAAGTGGTGGAGGCTCGTACAATTGCACCATTAAAAAGGCATTTGGATGGATTTTTGAATAGGAATGGTTTAGTGGGAGGGCTTTTGCTTGAAACATCGATTTTCCTGCTCCTTGGATGCTGCCTGACCTGCTGTGCTTTTCCAGCACCACTCTGATCTAAACTCTGGTTTCCAGCATCTGTAGTCTTCACTTTTGCTTAGTTTTGAGGGATATGGGCCAGGTGCTGGCAGGTGGGACTAGATTGGATTGGACTATCTGATCAGCATGGATGAGTTGGACCGAAGGGTCTATTTCCGTGCTGAACATCTCTAAGACTCTATGACCTTCTGGTACTTGATGCTGTTATTAAACAGTAACAGGAGAATGTTCAAATTTGGTTGCTAATGTTTTTATTTTCCAATGAATACTTAACTCGGTAGCTTATTGACATTACAGCCTGTTCATTGTGCATCTTACAGGGTGCTATATTTGAAAATTGTGAACAGTTCAGCATCAGTTTCTCTTGGCAATTTAAATGGCAGATGGAAATTAGTGCAAGACTCTCAAATATGGAAAATACTAAAGGTTGTGATTTTGAAAAAAATATATCAATAGCTCAAACAAGGTATTAGATTAGATTCCTTACAGTGTGGAAACAGGCTCTTCAGCCCAACAAAGAGTAACCCACCCAAACCCATTTCCCTCTGACTAATGCACATAACACTATGGGCAATTTAGCGTGGGTAATTCACCTGACCGGCATATCTTTGGACTATGGGAGGAAACCAGAGTACCCCCACGCAGACATGGAGAGAATGTGCAAACTCCACACAGACAGTCACCCAAGGCTGGAATTGAACCTGGGACCCTGGTGCTGTGAGGTAGCAGTGCTAACCACTGAACCACTGTGCCACCCATATTAGCATTGAATCTGAGATTTATTTATCAAAGAATTATCTGCGTAACTGCTGAATTTCTTTGCAATTTGAATTATGCCTCCAACCCCTCGATTCTGCAGAGTCTTCCAAGAGATAATTGTATTAAATAACTTTTGTTTGCTGAATCATTGCCAAACTTGAATGGGTGCAGAAAAGATCTATAAGCATATTGCCATGATTGGTGGGTTTGAGCTCTAGGGAGAGGCTGAATAGTCTGGGGCTATTTTCCCTGGAGTGTTGGAGGTTGAAGGGCGACCTTATAGAGGTTTGTAAACTCATGAGGGGCATCGATAAGATATAGCCAAGATCTTTTTCCCAGGGCAGGGGAGTCCAAATCTAACGGCGTAATGAAAGTGACCTAAGGGGCAACATTTTCACTCAGAGAATGGTGCGTGTATGGAATGAGCTGCCAGAGAAAGTGGTGGAGGCTGGTACAATTACAACATTGAAAGGGCATCTGGATGGGTACATGAATACAACGGATTTAGAGGGATATGGGCCAGGTGGTAGAAAATGGGACTAGATTAGGTTAGGGTATCTGGTCAGCATGGACGAGTTGAACCAAAGGGTCAGTTTCCACGCTGTACATCTCTATGAGTCTGTGATTTATATCATTTTGTTCTGTTACTTTCCTATGGAGGCAAATAACAAACAGTTCTTTAAATGCGTCCACAGGTCATATAAAAATATAAAAATAGAACTTTTTTTCTAGCAACGCTGAAATTTTATAAATGCTGTTGGCCCTATGCATTTTTAAAATTTTTGCCATTTCTTAACATGCAAAGGCTTGCTACAGTTTTTTGCGCTGGTAATGCCACATTTGGAGTATTGTGTATACAGTTTGGCCTTCTCATGTAAGAAAGACCATGATTGCATTAGCAGCAGTTCAGAGAAGGTTTGCTCGATTGATTGCTGAGATGAAGGGGTTAAATTGTGAGGAAAGGTTGGACAGGATTAACCCATTTCAGTTGGAATTTAGAAGAATGAGGGATGATCTTATTGAAATTATTTAAGATCCTGAGAGGACTTGACAAAGCGGGTGCTGAGAGATTGGAAAGTGGAGGCAGAACTTAAACTCAAAGGCCCTACTTAGATGGACTTGAGGATAATTTTATTTTTATGTCAGAAGATTGTTAGTCTGTGGAACACATCCCCAGAGAGCAGTGAATGCAATTTCACTAAATACTTCTAAGGCTCAGTTGAATAAATTCTTGATTGACAATGAGTAGAGGGGGGACAGGCAGGAAGGTAAATTTAAGACCATATTAGGTCAACCCTGAACTTATCAAATAATGCAGAAGGCCCCAGAGGCCAAATGGTCTATTCTTGCTCTTAGTCTGTATGCATGTAATGATAAATCTCTATAAAACTTTAAGATTAGGAGTATTATGTTCACTTTTGGACTGTATGCTGTGGTGAGTTAGACAGTAGCGAGGCTACAATGATTCATTAGAATTCTACATGTTCTGAGTAAGTACAAATTCAAAGAGTTGAAAGCATGTGACATTTTCTTGCTGGAAGAGGAAGGATTAATGTGTAATTTGATAGAGCTGTTTAAAATGATGGTGACAGAAGAGATCAAAACAGATCATGACAAGCAGTTGAATCTTGAAAGAGGTACCATCAATATGAGATTGAACATGAGATTTAGACCAAGATTTTTGAGAACATTTTGATACAAAGGGTATAGAATTTGTTACTGATGTTGGGGATTGAAGCATACGGTGTGCTAATATTTAAGAATGGTTTAGATGGGTTGTTCAAGGATGTGAGGAAACTAGGCATGCGAGAACCTTTTTAACCTGGTTTTAATCTTTCACACAGATGATCTCTCAATCTTCTGACAAAAGACGTATTGTATGCAGTTTTTGTCTCTTTATTTAAGGAAGCATGTTCTGGCCATGGAGTGAAAGTGACAAAGGTTTATCTGACTAATTCCTGGATGGTAGGACTGACATATGAAGGGAGACTAGATTGGTTAGGAATATGTTCACTGGCATTTGGAAGAATGGAAGGGGGATATCACAGAAACCTAAACAAATTCTAACTTTACTCGACAAGGCAAACATAGTAAGGATGTTCCTGATGAATGGGGAGTCCAGAACAACGAGTCAAAGTCTAAGGATACAGGATAGACTACTGAGGACTGAGATGAGGAAAACCTTTTTTTCTCCCAGACAGTAGCAAGCCTGTGGAATTCTCTAATACAAAAGGTGGTTGAGACCAAAACACTGAGTGTTTTCCAAAAGGATATATTGCCTAGGCTTTAAGAGATTACAGGGTCTGGGGAGAAAGCACGATCAATGTACAGAGTTGGATGATCAACCAAGACCAAGTTGTATAGTGGAGCAAGCTTGAAGGGCTGAATGGCCTACTCCTGCTCCTATTTTCTATGTTTGCAAGGCTTTCATTTTCTGCCTAGGGGTCAGCAATCACTTGACACTGGAGTTTAGCTCCCATTGGGGGCAAGCCCAGACAGCATGTAATTTCACAGAATCACAAAATTCTTGCAGTGCAAAATGAGAATATTAACATTAATTATCTTCAGCCTTTGGACAAGCTTTGTGTTCTTTTTAACTCAAACTAAGTAATCGATGTAGGATCAGTATCTTGTACATTTGCCTTGTCTTTGGTGAATGGTGAAGCACTGGTGGTTACAATTGACCTCAGGGAAAGCTGAACAGAAAGATCCAATGATCTCTGTCGCATGGATTGTTTTGTTTTTCAGTTAGTTTGAATCTCATGTCAAGTCAAAGGATTGTCCAGGCAGCCATTCAAATATCCTTGTAACATCAAAGTCTAAACTCCCCGGTATACCCCTTGCTGGCATCTGTCAGATCCCCAAACTTGCTTTAGATTTAGGATCCATGCACTTTGTGTCCAGAGACTGCTTCTAGTCCCAGCAGTGGCTGCTATTCCATCCTGGCACTGCTGAGGCCTACAGAGCTCATGGCTAATCAGTCAGACTGGCAGTTCTCCTTGCTGGCACTTATTGTCCCTGAGGTGTGGAAGCCCCAATCTTAACGAAGACAAATTGCTTCCAGCATATTGTTATTGTGAGGCAGTTGCATTTTGATAGATGTGGTACCAACCTATTGGAGCGTGGGAAATCCTTCTCTCTCCACTCTCTCCCCAAAACAAAAATTTGGTTACAATTCATTTGACAAGGTGTGAGTTTTTTCAGGTGTTTTGAAAATGTGCAAGGGCAGAATCTGTCATATCTAATTGTTTGCAATCTGTGAAGACTTCCAAGCTGTGGAAAACTGTAGCATTATTGGCAACAACTTCTGAGTTTCCACGGAGTCATACAGCATGGAAACAAACCCATTGGTGCAACCAATCCACACTGGCCATAATCCCAAAAATTAGTCCTACCTGTCTGTATTTGGCTCATATCCTTTCAAACATGTCTTATCCATCTAGTTCTCTAAATTTCTTCTCCCAGGCAGTGGTGAGCCTGTGGAATGCTCTAATATAACTCAGTGGTTAGCACTGCTGCCTCACAGCGCCAGGGACCCAGGTTCGATTCCGGCCTTGGGCGTCTGTCTGTGTAGAGTCTGCACATTCTCCCTGTGTCTGCATAGGTTTCCTCCGGGTGCTCCAGTTTCCTTCCACAGTCCAAAGATGTGCAGGTTAGGTGAATTGGTCATGCTAAATTGCCCATAGAGTTAGGTGCATTAGTTAGAGGGAATGGATCTGGGTGGGTTACACTTTGGAGGGTCAGTGTGGACTAGTTGGGCCGAAGGGCCTGTTTCCACACTGTAGGGAATCTAATATTTAAAGTGATTGAGACTACAACATTGAGTGTTTTCAAAAAGGAGTTGGGTATATTGCCGAGGGCTTAAGAGATCATAGGGTGGGGGGAGAAAGCAAGATCAATGTACAGAGTTGGATGATCAACCATGACTACAATGGCTCAGTGGTTAGCACTGCTGCCTCACAGCACCAGGTTCCCAGGTTCGATTCCAGCCTTGGGCAACCATCTGTTCGGAGTTTGCACGTTCTCCCTGTGTCTGCGTGGGTTTCCTTCCACAATCCAAAGCATACAGGTCAGATAGATTGGCCATACTGAACTGCCCACAGTGTTTGGTGTGTTAGTCAGAGGGAAATGGGTCTGGGTGAGTTACTCTTTGGAGGGTCGGTGTGGACTTGTTGGGCCGAAGGGCCTGTTTCCACATTGCAAGTAATCTAATCTAAAAGCTTGAAGGGTTGAATGGCCTACTCCTGCTCCGATTTTCTATGTTTGCAAGGCTCTAATTTTCTGGCTAGGGGTCAGCAATCACTTGAGGCTGGAGTTTAGGTCCCACTGGGGGCAAGCCCAGATGGCATGTAATTTCACAGAATCACAGTCTTTTAAACATTGTTACTGGACTCAATCCACCACTTCCTCTGGAAGTTCATTCCACACACGAACCATGCTATGTGTTAAAAAAAAGGTTGTTCAAAATGTTTTGCTTTGCTTTGTGCAGACTCCAGAATTTGCGATCAGTTTCAGAGAATAAATGATGACAACTGCTAACAGTTCCACTGCCATTCATATCACAACATTCAAACAATTAGTTTTAGATCTACATCCTGGTAGATCTAAATGATGTTGCCTCGAGAACATTGGCGGAAATACTGAGTTCCTTGTGATGTCTCCTCACCACCCACCTCAGACAAGGCCAATTTAAAAGATACTGATGACATATTCATTACTTAGCTCGAGTTAAAGGAACGCAAAGATTGTAAGTATTCTAGGATTACGGATGAAGATTAGGGATGTGAAGCCCAGGATGTCTAAATGTTCGCAGATGCATCCACTCTTCCATCAAAGACATAGACTGAAGGTGGTATTAAATCTCCCCATCAAAATTTGCATTTTTTGGTAGATAATTTCCATGGCATACAAAGGGTTACACAGTACTTTGAAGCCACTGGTGGAAATCCAGTCCCAAATGCACTCATAAAAGTTATATTCAAATACTTAGGACACTGGCCTAGCTGCAAATCCATATAAAATTGTATAACATGGAAACATTTACGATATTCAAAGTGAGTATAGAGTTAGCTACTTCTCCATCTCTTGCATGCTGCTGTCACAATGCTGCCAGATTCTTCATGCTCATTTGCAGAGAAATGGAGAAGTAACTTAAATAAAACTTGAGAATGCTGACTTAAAGTCACACCTTCAGGCAGTGCTTGCATTACATAATATTATGTGATGTTTGTGTAGTTGTATGAATTTCTACATCTAACTGAGTGCAGATTGGATCAGGATGATAGTATGAACACTGAGCCTCGAGGGGAGTTCTGAATTTGCTATTCTCTATTGTGTTAATGTTCTTCAATTGCAAAATCATCCAGGTGGCTTTCAATCATAGCAGCAAGACATTGTAATTTCGAGGTAAAAACAATGACTGCAGATGCTGGAAACCAGATTCTGGATCAGTGGTGCTGGAAGAGCACAGCAATTCAGGCAGCATCCGACAAGCAGCAAAATCGACATTTCGGGCAAAAGCCCTTCATCAGGAATAAAGGCAGAGAGCGCTGCCTGAATTGCTGTGCTCTTCCAGCACCACTGATCCAGAATCTGGTTTCCAGCATCTGCAGTCATTGTTTTTACCT
>NC_057735.1:28725784-28755927 GCF_004010195.1 Chiloscyllium plagiosum
CTCTCCACGCTTCAGGCTCTCTGCCTTTATTCCTGATGAAGGGCTTTTGCCCGAAATGTCGATTTTGCTGCTCGTCGGATGCTGCCTGAATTGCTGTGCTCTTCCAGCACCACTGATCCAGAATTGTAATTTCTAGGCTGACCTCCAGTTTAGGTTTATTCCTTTGTATTATGTGCCATCTTGGAGCCAAGTAGCAGTCTTAAAATATTGACGTATAACGACAAATTAGAGACCGACACCTACCTGGCCCATTTATCTCTCTGGAGGAGAAAGTGACGTCTGCAGATGCTGGAGATCAGAGCTGAAAATGTGTTGCTGGAAAAGCGCAGCAGGTCAGGCAGCATCCAGGGAACAGGAGAATCGACATTTCGGGCATAAGCCCTTCTTCAGGAATGAAGAAGGGCTTATGCCCGAAACGTCGATTCTCCTATTCCCTGGATGCTGCCTGACCTGCTGCGCTTTTCCAGCAACACATTTTCAGCCCATTTATCTCTCTATCCTGGAGCGTCCCTGCCTTCATCCCTGTTGAAGGGCTTTTGGCTGAAATGTCGATTTTCCTGCTCCTTGGATGCTGCCTGACCTGCTGTGGTTTTCCAGCATCACTGTAACCTAGACTCTGATTTCCAGCGTCTGTAGTCCTCACTTTTGCCGACCTACCCTGCAGCCATCCTCTGTGAATGTAGCTTTTCATACAGCTAGGTTGGGATAATAATGACTGCTGCTAGAAACATTTACAAAGCAATAGTGTGCCAAAGTTGTTAGCTGTAAGTGTTTCTGTTGCTGAATTCTGTGTGTTCAATATTAAGTTCAACTCATTGTTGAGCCTTTATATCATCTCCCGCAGATATGCTGCACTTCTGCCCTCTGAATAGTGTACAATATAAGCAAAGACGTTTGAAGGGGAGATGACTTCAAAATGCTGCTGCTCCTCTTACCATGATTCCCGCAAATCATTCCACATCATATGGAGTTTGGTTACTGTCCTGTTGCCGGCACTTGTCTAGCATTAACCATCATTTTTGGTCCTTGCAGCTGCTGGTCAGTTTGCCAATTATTTTTGACTCTTAATATAATAATTTGCCTACAGAGTTGCGAATTCATTTAAGTACATCCACAGCTGTTTAAGAGCTACAGATGCACTAAATATTTAATCGTTGGCACAACTCAGACTTGGGATTCACACTGCATATTTAATTTGTATATTCTAGGCAAAGTGACCTTGATGGAATTTTAAAAAATAAATACAACATTTGTCCTGGTAGCCAAATAAGAATCTCTGATGCATAATCTTCTGAAAAAAATAGAAATTTCCTTAAAATGTCAGTGATTATATTGCAGAAGGGCTTCAGTAAATAATACTAGAAAGTTCAGTCTATCTGATAACTACATGCTGGCATCGACAGTGTTGGGCATTTGGATATGAATTTGCATGTGTCCAATATAAACATTTAAAACTGACGTCCTGTGTCCAATAATCTTCCCATTGTAAACTCTGTACAGCCAATAATTACATAGCTTTATGGTAGACCCATTGGTGCTCCAAAGCTGTGCAAATACAACTCACTGAATGAGTAAATACATCAGGAAGAACTCATGCATGAACAATACTAGGAAGCCGTGGTTTGAATTAGATCTGTTTCCTTATGGTTATTGTAGCAGTCGAGTTGCATTCCAACTGTTTGCTGCAGTGTGCAGCATTTGAATGGCTCATTTGTATGACATGTGTGACAAGGTTCATTACGTGGGACTGAAGTTGGCATGCTGTCCAAATTGAAGTAAAAACTGCACAGTGGTGCGGTGTTTTGGAGGTGGTAATAAGAGTGGAATGCAAACAGTGGAATTGCCATGTGTGCCTGAAAATCATTTATGAAGTTGCTGCCTAGGATCATTGCAAATGAATACAATGGTCAATAGAAAGCTCTCTTAATTCATGAAGAGGAGATCCTTGTTATTACAAAGGAACATCTTTATAAAATATTGTTTCTCAGCTGACACTAACCTGACATTTTCTTTCCTCAGTTATTTTTACCTTCCTGTATGTAGATCACCATTTTTTCATATGAGAAAACTCAGGGTATTAGACAAGGGGCAAATAGTAGTTGAATCAGGTACCTCTGTGTGTCTCCAGTTATAGCCTGTAACTTATCCCCATGTCTTTTCCCCCACATTTACTGGCAGTCGCTTTAGACAACTAGGTTCTACATTCTACAATTCCTTCCTTAAAGCTCTCCATTTCTCTGTCTTCCTTTTGTTCCTTGAATACATACCTTAGAACCAACACATGGACAAAATGGCACATTTGTTGGTTTTATTAGTTAGTTCTGTCTGATAATGCTCCTGGAAGCTTTCTTGCTTTATTTTATTAAAGTAGACATACAAACTACCTGAATCACATCCTGTCTTGGACTGACAAGTAACAAGTAACATTCATGCCATGTATGTGCCAGGCAATGACTGACTCAATCTAGAGAAAATTTAACCATCTGTCCTTGATGTTCAATAGTATTACCATTGTTAAATCCCTCCCCCAGCCCTTCCTCCCCCAGCAACTTCCTGGTGGTTATCAACAACCGATTAACCACATAGATACTGTGGTTATAAAAGCAGTCGAGCTGGGAGATATGTGGAAATGCCTCACTTTTTGTCTCCCCAGTGTCTGTCCTTCATCTACAACCCACAAGTCTGGAGTGTGATTGAATACTGATCACTTGCTTAAATGTGTACAGCTTCAAAAATACTCAAGAAATTCATCATTACCCAGGACAAGGAAGAGCACTTGATTGACACCCCATCTACCACCTTCGACCTTCACTCCATTCACCATTAATGCGTACTGACAGCAGTATGAACCATTTTTAAAGTTTTTTCAAAACCCACACCCTGTATCACATAGCTGGCATGGGAACAACGGCTTCTGCAAGTTCCACTCCAAGCCGTACGCCATTTAAACCTGGAATTATGTCACAATTTCTTCGTGATGCATGGATTAAAATCCTGGAATTCTTTTTCAAATAGCATTGTGAATGTGTCTACACTCCAAGTACCTCCGCGATTCAAGAAGACTGCTCAACATGCCTGTTCTCAAGCCCAATTTGGAATGTACAATGGATAATGCTGGCATATCTAGTGGCACCCTCTTCCCATGAGCGAAAATTCATTTTTTAAGTTTCCTTATCTAATGTTTGCCATACATATAGTTCAGTAAGGGTTATCTTGATTGCTTTCTGGGAAGAAGGTGTTGTTGTTTGTTGAAAGATTGTGTGTTGCATGCTGTTTTCAGTTTAGCAGACTGACAGGTAGCATCACTGAAAGATAGAAAGTTCTGAATGGTCTGTCAAGGTGATACTAAGAAGTTGCTGTCCCTGGAAGGAAGGCTGAAGGGAGCATCGCCTCCATATAGGATGATTAACTGGGGCTGAGATAAGGAGTCATTTCTTCACCTAGATGGCTGTAAATCTTTGGAATTTCTGACAGGATGCTCAGTTATTCAGTGTATGTTCAAGATGGGATCAGTATCTTTTTGTACTCTTAAGTTATTCAAGGTATTTATCTGGTACGAAAGTAGAATTGAGATCAAAGATTGGCCTTAACCTTATTGAATTGTAGAGCAGATTTAAAAGACCGAAGGCCTACTAAGGCCTTTACCCGTTCTATTTTTATGATTCCATTAGAGTTATGAGGAAAGATCAGATAAATTTGAATCTAGACAGGTCGGTAAAAGGGATCCCATTAAGTTTTATAAGGTATTAAATCATAAAGATATAAGAGACGACAGAATATGACTCCAAGTTGTCCAGCATTTAATAAAATAGAGTCGTGGAGTCATTGAGATGTACAGCACAGAAACAGACCCATTGGTCCAATTCATCCATGCTTTTCAGACTGGAGGCCTGTGACCACTGGAGTGCCACAAGGATTTGTGCTGGGTCCACTGTTTTTCATCATTTATATAAATGATTTAGATGTGAACATAGGAGGTATGGTTGGTAAGTTTGCAGATGACACCAAAATTGGAGGTGTAGTGGACAGCGAAGAAGCTTACCAGACTACATTGGGATCTTGATCAGATGGGCCAGAGATCTGAGGAGTGGCAGATGGAGTTTAATTTAGATAAATGTGAGGTGCTGCATTTTGGAAAGTCAAATCAGAGCAGGACTTATACACTGAATGGTAAGGTCCTGTGGAGTGTTGCTGAACAAAGAAACGTTGGAGTTCAGGTTCATAGCTCCTTGAAAGTGGAGTCACAGGTTGATAGGATAGTGAAGAAGTCATTTGGTATGCTTTCCTTTATTGGACAGAGCATTGAGTATAGAAGGATTTGAGCTATAGGGAGAGGCTGAATAGGCTGGGGCTATTTTCTCTGGAGCATCGAAGGCTGAGGTGTGACCTTATGGAGATTTATAAAATCATGAGGTGCATGGATAGGGTAAATAGACAAGGTATTTTTCCTGGGGTAGGGGAGCCCAGAACTAGAGGGCATAGATTTAAGGTGAGAGGAGAAAAATTTAACAGGGACTTAAGGGGCAACTTCTTCACACAGAGGGTGGTGCGTGTATGGAATGTGCTACCAGAGGAAGTAGTAGAGGCTGGTACAATTACAACAGTTAAAAGGCATCCAGATGGGCATATGAATAGGAAGGGTTTAGAAGGGCATGGGCCAAGTGCTGGCAAATGGGACTAAATTAGGTTAGGATATCTGGTTGGCATGGACGAGTTGGATCTTTCTGTGCTGTACACCTCTATGACTCTATGCCGACCAGATCTTCTAATTTAATCTGGTCCCATTTGCCAGGTATTGGCACATATTCCTCTAAACCCTTCCTATTCATGATGCCTTTTAAATGTTACAGTTGTACCAACCTCCATCGCATCCGCTGGCAGCTCATTCCATACATGCACCACCTGTGGGAAAAAGGTTGCCTTTTAGCTCCCCTTTAAATCTTTTCCCCTCTCACTTTAAACCTATGCCCTCTAAGTTTTGTACCCCTCTACCCTAGGGAGAAAAATGTTGGCTATTCACCCTATCCATGCCCCTCATGATTTTATAAACTTCTATAAGATCACCTCTCAGCATCCAACGCTCCAGGGAAAACAGCCCCAGTCTATTCATCCCTTCCATGCAGCTTTAACCCTCCAACCCTGGCAACATCCTTGTAATGTTTTTCTGAGCCATTTCAAGTTTCACAACGTCTTTCCTATAGCAGGGAGACCGGAATTGAGCATTGTGTTCCAAAAGTGTCCTAACCAAAGCCCTGTACAGCTACAACATTACCTCCCAACTCCTATTCTCAATGCTCTGACCAATAAAGGCAAGCATACCATATGTCGTTTTCACTATGCTGCCTACCTACAACTCCATTTTCAAGCAATAATGAGCCAGCATTTCTTTTATCAGCAACACTCTCCAGGACCTTACCATTATGCCATCACCCTGATTTGAAACTTCTATAAGATCACCCCTCAGCATCCAACGCTCCAGGGAAAACAGCCCCAGTCTATTCATCCCTTCCCTGCAGCTTTAACCCTCCAACCCTGGCAACATCCTTGTAAGGTTTTTCTGAGCCATTTCAAGTTTCACAACGTCTTTCCTATAGCAGGGAGACCGGAATTGAGCATAGTGTTCCAAAAGTGTCCTAACCAAAGCCCTGTACAGCTACAACATGACCTCCCAACTCCTATTCGCAATGCTCTGACCAATAAAGGCAAGCATACCATATGTCGTTTTCACCATGCTGCCTACCTACAACTCCATTTTCAAGCAATAATGAGCCAGCATTTCTTTTATCAGCAACACTCTCCAGGACCTTACCATTATGCCATCACCCTGATTTGCCTTACAAAAATACAGCACCTACCCTTTCTCTAGATTAAGGTCAGCACCTGCCATTTTTTGGCCCAATAGCCCATCTGATCGAGGTCCCATTGTACTGTGAGGTAACCTTATTTACTGTGGACTACATCACCAACTTTTGTGTGATCTGCCAATGTACTAACCATCCCTCCTATATTCACATCCAAATCATTTACACAAATGACAAAAAGCAGTGAACACAGCACCAATCAAATGAATAACAACCTAATTTATTGGAAATACAATTTGAAATCTAAATTGGAAATAATATTTTTGTTCAAGAGACAAGCATTTCAAATAATTTCATGCATACAATAATGGACTCAGAGATCGGGTGATTTAAAATGCTGTAATGCCATGTTAGCATATTTGTGGCATTGCAATTCTTGTAATCCAAAAGTCATGTGTTCAAATCCTACCATTGTGAAATTGGATGTGGTAAGATTTGGTAAATGTTGTAGTCACACTAAAAATAAAATGTCCATTAAGCCTCTGAATCACTGATATTCTTTGGGGAAAAAAGAACTAGCATTCCTACCTAGTCTGGCATATACATGGCTTGAGTCTTAGTCCATGTGCCTAACTGTTAATGCCCTCATGGCAGCTAGGAATGAATAATAAATGATGACCCTGGTAGTTTCAGCTACATTGCTAGTGGATGGTGTTCAGTGTGGGTTTGACATTGGGCCAAATGGTTTTTGCTTGTTCTTGAATTTAAACATGTCTCTGGATGCAATTACAGTGCTACAGCAGGAAATCAAGTATTTACCACAAAATATTGCCTCTGCCACTATCTGAACTTGTGTAACAGTTTGAAGTACCTGATATATAGTCCACGATAAACTAGACATTGTTAAATTTCTGACATGTAGCATCATCTCAACCATATTGCTGCACACCTTGGTAGTTAGTCATTGAGCTTGCAATTTATTTCTGTAACACATAAATCAATAAGCAAGGACTTTGTGTCATACTTTAAACAGAGTGGGTCACAAATAAAATTGATACTGTCAAAAATGTATACAGTTTAAAAAATATGTATTTGGGGAATCTTGGTCATATTCTTTTTGAAAAAGGTCAGACACTGGACAATATTTTAGACTTCAACCTATTTATCTGGTGATTTCTATTTGTGTAAAAATTCAATCTCGTGTTACATCATGTGTTATTTCTTGCTCTCTATTCCGTCTCCTCTTTAGACATTTGCAAACCTGCAAGATTAATTTCACACATCATACAATCTTGCAATAAGACTTACTGGACGCTCACAGAATGTTGTTCCGATTAGAAATTCAACTCATTGAGGTTTGATTATCTTATATTGATGACAGTCTACTGATATAATAAGCCCTCACAAAAAAAAAGCTATATTAGGAGTTAGCTAATGGTTTGAGTTAAACAATGAGAATTTAGTTCTCAAAAATTTGATGAGACATTTTTAGATCAGTTTTATGCTATATAAAGGCCAGACAAAGGAAATCCATTTAGCATCCAGCAGAGTCTGAGATTCTGCTATTTGCTACAGCATTGAGTTCTGCTTCAGAGACCCACAAAGGTAGAAAATTAGTTGATAAGAAACTTGAAGCAGACACAGACCAACGTAACAGATAAGTTAGAAACATGATACTACTCTGAAAACTTGTAGCAACCCATGTTACTGCTCAGACCCTGGAATAAATCAGAATGAACAATCACCAGCTAATTGATCTTAGTTATAACAGGCGTACGCTTTGTATTTTCCTTCAATTATGCAGGAGGGATCTAACTCCCTTTTTTAATGAAATACAAATTTAGGCATTTTATATAATTTGTAGCTAATTTTGAGTGTCAAAGTAAGGAGGCTATGCTTCAGTTATATAGCTCATCAGCCAGACTACATCTCAAATTCTGTGTGCGGTTTTGCTCTCCTTATTTAATGAAAGATATAAATGCGTTGGAGATGGTTAACAAGAGGATTTGTGAAATGGGTGGATTGCCTTACGAGAGTTAACCGAATGGGTTGAGCTTGTTTCCACTGGCGTACAGTAGAGTGAAGTGCAATTGATTGAAATTTCTGGGATCCTGCATAGTCTTGATAACATGGATATGTAAAGGATATTTCCTTTTGATAGCCATCCAAAACTCGGGGGTACTGGAGAAGCCTTTCCTTAAAATATTTTAGATTTGTTGAGGTCTGTGGAGGTGAGGAGGCTGATGAAGTGAGAATGTTTGAAAAGTTCATCTTCAACATTTGACGAAAACACACACCCCGACTTCCTTCAGAAAGAATATGTTGTTAAAAATGGAATAAGACAGTCTTGAGATATTTCAAGTGCCAGGCAACTGCCTCCTTTTAGGATTAGAGAAGATGCTGTGTTGATGCATCACTGGGCATAGAATATTACGTAGATCGATGAGTCAATGGGAATGGCTCCCAAATGGTGTCAAGAGGAGGATGGAATATGTTCAAACTGAATGGACCACTCCTGAAGATATAGTCTGTCATCCACTGAAGTGAGTAAAATTAAACAAATAAGTGCAGATGCCAGGAATCTGAAAAGGAAACAAATTGATGGAGATAATTCAGGTCTGGCAGTATCTGTGGAGAGAAAACAGTGTTAACATTTCAAGTACAGTGATGGAGTTCTGAAGATGGTGTTAGCGCGGATGAAATGATCTCAGTCCGAGCCCAGAGTGCGGTTCAACAATCGGTAATGTTTATTGATACAGTAACACCGGCGGAGACCAACCGAGGTCCGAATCTTGGCTGTTCTGCTGTTCCTGCGCGCTGCTACACATTATATACCTTTCGTTGTCAGGATGTGAGGATTTTGAGTATGAATGGGATGATAGTTCCCCATCATCGCTGGAGTAGGTGCAAATGGTGGGTTTCCTGCCGTCCCAGGAGAGTTGCAGTGTACACACAATAGGGTGCTAATTGGATTATGTAAACGGGTTCGGGTGCTATCTGCTTGTCTCTCTCTGTGAGGGCTGGGGGCTAGCACCCCCCTTTGTTCCCTTGGGGTGCTGGTGTGTATTAGTCTCTTTGTTCCTGTCTGGTGGATGCCTGTCCTTTGTGTCAGGATGGTTCTGTATTGATGAATATGGGTGTGTTTAAGTCAGTCTCTTGATTTGATTAGGAGATGGGTTTCCATATTAATTAGCTCCGGAGTTTCGGTCTATGAGTCATGGTTAGTATTTGGCCTAGTGTGGATTTGATCTGTCCTCTGGCTCCCATCTCCCGGTCATGTGGGCGGACCGGCAGCTGCTGAGTTCTGTGGGTTTAAGCTGCTGCTGCCGTTTAAAACACAAAATGAATTCCTATAGTTTTACCGATGTAGGCAGAGTCCTGCGGCTCTGATGCCCGCTTGCAATGGGTCACTGGATTAAAAGCGATAACTCTACTTTGTCACTACAGATATAGCCAGACATGCTTTATTCAGCAATTTCCATTTTTGTTACCAAAATTGATACTTGCTTTCTCCATTTTGAGTAAACATTGGAACCAAGATAGACAAACTCAGGTTCTTCCATATATCTGAGCACTGGGAGGCCCTGAATGTAAATCTGGCCATTGCTAAATTATTTGATCTCACCACCAGTATTTATACAGCATCTTTCTCAGATCTTTGAGGCATTGGTCAAGGACTGCACGTAAAGAGAACACAACCATCCTCATTCTTCAGTGCAACACATTTTCCACCAGTTACCCATCACTGACAGGCAGCTCAGAGGCTGCAGTGACATTTGCTGCTCACAATGCTACAGATGTGTACTCAAACTGGAAAGATGTGTTACGACACAGTTCTGGAGCAGGTGGGATGTGAACTTTGGCCTTCTGGCTCAGAGGGAGGGACACTACCACTCCACCACATACTGTACAGTGGCCAGAGGAGACTGCATGTGTAGGTCAGTGCCATACCCAGCCTGTGACAATTTGGACCACACCAAGTTTCCTATTGCTTGGCCAATTCCATATCTGTATTGCTTCAGTCTCCTTTACTTCAAGTTACAAATTTTACCAGGAGTGTTTGTGTGACACTTTATGTCTTTTGGAAGTTCATGTACTTCACATTAATAACATTTATCCACATTAAGCTTCTCTGTTCTCTCCAAGCACTCAGGCAAATTAGTTAAAAAGAATATGCCCTTAACAAGTCCATACTGCTTTTGTTTAACCTGCATTTAGCCGACTGAGAATTACTTTTGTGCTGATTTATTGTTTCTGCAAGCTTCCCACCACTGAGGTTAAACTGACTGATAGGCAGTCACTGGATTTATCTAAACATCATTTTGTGAACGAGGGTGGAAAGTTTGCAACTCTCCGATTCTGTGGCATCCCCAGGAGTCTCAGGAAATCTGGAAATTTATGGATTAGCCCACATCTGCCAAGACGCCACCATCTACAACTGCCATGGACAAATAATTTAAAACAGGATTTTGATCTTTTGACAGCCAAGTGCAAAGAGGGGTAACCTGTCCCTATATGAGCCTATCCCCTATATGAACCTTTCATGCAGTGCAGGACTGACGCAATCATTCACAGTAATTAACAACTTGGTCTGATAAAATTAACTAAACCTCTTTGCAGACACACTTCAGTGCAAACCTTGCAGAGGTTATATGGGAGGTTATCCCTTTGTGCAAGTAATCATAAAATCAGCTGAGTGACAGGCAAAATCAGTTTCCTGCAGATTCATGTCAATTTGTTTAGTTTCCTTTCGCTTACCTTGTGTGATCGCAGTGAATGTCAGGATCTGCCGGAAAGAAATAGGGAGTAGGAGGGATCTTGGGTGGGGAATGCATCTCAGGTAATAGAAGATATTGAGTTATGACCCTCTTTACGTGATCAGTCACAGAAAAGAAAAATCACATTCCTGGCTGATTGCTGCTGTTTGAGATTATTAATACTGTGCTCATATAAGTAAGTCTTTACATTGCTTCTAGTTTGATATTTGGGTAGTGTATCTAAATCTAGACTAGAATTCTCTCAAGTTGACTTGTCACTATTAAAATTGTCATTGTTACAAAAACTTATACATCTGGGCCTCGATAATCTTTTCATTGAAGCTTTCTTCAGGCTGTGTTGAATCATCTATTAGCCTAAACCATGGAATTATCTGAAATGGGGTGTGAGCATACCATAGCTCAGATGAATCCTCATCATAACAACGCGCAATATGCTCTAATGCTGAAGATATCACAAATTGCTATTCACTCAGCCACTTTGTCACAAACATTTTGAACTTTCAGCCCTTCTAGTTTTTTTTTTGCAAATTTTAATGGAAAGTTGCAGACTAGCACCCAGACAGCTCACCAGGTTTATCCAGAAATAAAGACAGCAAGTGCTGGAGAAACTGAGCAAGTCAGATAGGATCTACTGAGAGGGAGACAGAGTTAATGATTCAAGTCCAATGTGACTCTTCTCCTTTTGAGCCATAATATGAGCTCTTGTTTTTCTCTCCACAGTCTGTCTGCGAATGTTTACAGAAGCTTGTTTTTCCTGCAGAATTCCACGATCTGGAGTATTTTGCTTTTATCGAGGAATAGTTAGGTAAACAAGATTAAACATATTTACTGCAAGCCAATGCATTTACTGCACATCTGATTGACTTACTTAAGCATTCCACATTTTCTCATTAAACAATCATTGTGAACGATGTCTGCCTTCCTAGATGCTTTGGACTCATCAGCAAATCGTATAGATGCTTTGTCCCAAATCCTCCTGTGCTTCACATTAGCTTTACATAATTCTTGACATCTGAGCCATTCACAATTGCACATTTCGGAAAGCAGGGAAATCAATATTTTATTGAATAGTTTAATATAAATAATCTGTTCTGGTTTACTACCAGTGTGTGTAACCAATGCTGAAGTGCATAGCTTTGTATAAAGTACTCAGATCCTACTTGCATGGTAGAATGCCCATATTCAGGACAGAAGTTAGGAAACTCTTCCATACATAAAAATGATGGTATAGAAACTCTTACACAAACAGCAGTTGATGTTAAATTGGCTGTTAATTTTAAATATGAGTTAGGTAATTTTTTTTGTCAAGCAAACGTTTTAAGGGATATGGGCCCAAGGCAAGCACATGGAGTTAGGTCATAGATCAGCCCTAATCTCACTGAATGGCAGGACTGACTCAAGAGGCTGACTGGTCCACTCCTATTCCTATGACGAGCATATGTAGGAATGTAGAGTTGAGGTTAAAATCAGATCAGCTGTGATCTTATTGAATGCTAGCAACAGGTTGAACGCATTGAGTGGCTTACTCTTGTGCCTTGGTCATATATTTATGATTTAGATTAGATTAGATTAGATTAGATTACTTACAGTGTGGAAACAGGCCCTTCGGCCCAACAAGTCCACACCGACCCACCGAAGCGCAACCCACCCATACCCCTGCATTTACTCCTTCTTACCTAACACTACAGGCAATTTAGCATGGCCAATTCACCTGACCTGCACATCTTTTGGACTGTGGGAGGAAACCGGAGCACCCGGAGGTTATAAATTAAGATGAAGAATAATATTGCTTCGTCAAGAAAAATATCAACTTTAAATGATGATCTGAGTTATATCGACATATAATAATTGTTTCTCATGTAGGAGTCAGCCCATTTTCCATTGGGAGGGAAATTTAAACAACACTCCTCTCTTTGGATTCAATCATATTGCTTATTCAAGCTGGCATTATCTTTTTAGAGACATTAGTTCTTATTTACATCTCAAGAAGACTGGAAATTAAATCGGAAAAAACAGTATTAACTCTTCAGGAAATTTGCAACATCTTCACATCCCATCCTTTATCCAGTACATGTCATGTTTTGTTTCCCACTTGAATATTCTAAACTTAAAAGGCCTCGACAGAATTATACTGTAACAGTCTAATCGTTAAACTCCAATCTTGTTTGCTTGCCAATGCACCAATGCATTGACATACTAGATGATGGTGTTTAACATTTCTAAGTGATTAAGAATCTAAATTGCTTTTATATGTTTAGTTTGTTTTTTTTCTTGACAATGATAATAGACGGGACTGAGGTAGATGGGTCTAATGCAAACCTAATGTATGGGAGTGTCTCAATTCCTAATTTAGGTGGAGAAGCAATTACTGTAGGAGGTATCTGGAATTAACTATATTTAAAATGTTATGACTAAGAGGCAAGAATTCTACAAATGAATTTGAGGTAGATAGGATAGTGCAGAAGGCATTTGGTATGCTTTCCTTTATTGGTCAGAGTATAGAGTATAGGGGTTGGGAGGTCATGTTACGGTTGTACAGGACATTGGTTCGGCCACTTTTGGAATATTATGTGCAATTCTGGTCTCCTTTCGATTGGAACGATATTGTGAAAGTACAAAGGGTTCAGAAAAGATTTACATGGCTGTTTTCCCTGGAGCATTGGTGGCTGAGGGGTAACCGTATACAGGTTTATAAAATCATGAGGGGCATGGACAGGGTAAATAGACAAGGTCTTTTCCCTGGGGTGGGGGTGTCCAAAACTAGACGGCATAGGTTTAGGGCAACAGGGGAAAGATATAAATGAGACCTCGGGGCAACTTTTTCACACAGAGGGTGGTGCGTGTGTGGAATGGGCTGCCAGAGGAAATGGTGGAGGCTATTACATTGCAACATTTAAAAAGCATCTGGATGGGTATATGAATAGGATGGATTTGGAGGGATATGGGCTGGGTGTTTGCAAGTGGGATGAGATTGGTTGGGATATCTGGTCGGCATGGACAAGTTGGACCGAAGGGCTTGTTTCCGTGCTGCACATCACTATGACTCTATGACTCTAAGTTGTGTGTTACCTTGGCTCAGTCAGTAGGTCTCTTGTTCTGAATCAGATATGTGTAAGAGTAATGTGCGCTGCAGTCTAGGACTTGAGCACTTAATCCAGGATGCTTCAGAGTGGTGTTTAATCAGAAATGCAAACTTCTTCATAGGAAGTGAATGAGACCTTCTTGCCTGTCCATTAAACCTCCTGTTACCACACTCTTTAAAAAAAAGATGTATGTATCATTTATCTCTATTTTCTTTGAGATTTTTCCACCATAGACAATGCATTTGAAAGTAATACATTGAATGTTAAACATTGGGGTCTTTGAGAAAGGGATTACAAGGGATTGTGCTAAGGTGAATCTTTCTCATTTCTGATTTCCATGAGTCAAATACAGCAGTTTAGATATCATTCTCTAATGGCTGCTTTACTGTTCTAAATTTTAGCATCTCTTGACCTTTTTCAAGGCAGGTTTGCTATCGTAATATCTCTTCCTCCATCTTGCATCCTCATTCCATTGATATTGAGATTCCATCACTATGGAACTACTTGACACCCTTGGTTATTTCTTAAAACAGCCAGTTGCTGAGTTTGAAAATCCAGGCTTATTGTTGTGAGATTACTATTTACTTATTTGCCTCTTCACTTTTATACTTTTTAACTGTGGTAATTGTGGGCTTTAAGCTTTTCATTTTGGTTTGTCAATCAACCGTGTTATTAGGCATTTTAAATTTCTATTACAAATTTATTTCTATTACAAATTTCTATTACAAATTCTGCTTACAATTTAACAACTTCTTGTAGTATTGAATGGAATGCAACATCTCTCAGAGGTTCCCTCTTGTCCCTTTTGTATCTGTGTGAGAACAACCCCACCTTCTTCGGTCTATTCGTATAATTGTAATCTCCTAGCCCTGGAACTATACTGTTGAATCTTCTCTGAATCTTTCTCATCCATCCCAACTTGTGACATGCAAAATTAGACCCAATGCGTGGATTCTTCTCAACTTAGTGTTAGTGCAATGGAGGGACCATTATCAGATTAGGAACCCAACTGCCTGCAAATCCCACCCAGCAGTTGCTCTTTGTCAGAGTAAGCCAGTTGTCACCCTACCAAATCCCACAATCAATTTAGGACGGCAGGTGAGATGATAAGTCCATTCAATCAAGGGAAAGATTTCTAAGGCTCTGTGACATGGCTAAGAAAAGCTCACCAGAACTTAGAGCCTCAGGGAAGATCACTCCCTGGGTGTTTCACTTATACCTGGAGGAACTGCTGCTGGATCTGAGGGGCTGCAGTGAAGACTGAGGACATGAGGAAGTGCGCAATTAGATTCCCTACAGTGTGGAAATCGGCCCTTCGGCCCAACAAATCCACACCGACCCTCCGACGAATAACACACCCAGACCATTTCCGAGGGGTTGGGACTGAGATAAGGTGGGGAGAGGGGAAATGAGGAAGCTGGAGAAATCTACATTCATCCCGTGTGGTTGGAGGGTTCCTAAGTGGAAGAGGAGGCGCTCTTCCTCCAGGTGTCGTGAGGTCAGGGTCTGGCGATGGAGGAGGCCAAGGACCTACATGCCTTGGGCGGAGTGGGAGGGGGAGTTAACGTGTTCAACCACGGGACGGTTGGGTTGGTTGGTGCAGGTGTCCCAGAAGTGTTCCCTGAAACGTTCCGCAAGTAGGCGGCCTGTCTCCCTCAACACAGCACCGCCCTCTTGACCTGCAATCTTCTTCCCGACCTCTCCCACTCCCTCTCCGCCTATCACCCTCACCCTCACCTCCTTCCACCTATCGTATTCCCAGCGCCCCTCCCCCAAATCCCCTCCCCGCCTACCTTTTATCTCAGCCTGCCTGACACACCAGCTTCATTCCTGAAAGAGGGCTTATGCCCGAAATGTCGATTCTCCTGCTCCTGGGATGCCGCCTGGCCTGCTGTGTTTTTTCAGCATCACATTTTTCAACATTGATAGCTAAAATACGATTGAACCTTTTATAGTGTTCAGGCTTAGCCCCGAATACCTTCTATGGACATCCTTAACACTGTGATCTTCACTCATAGGTCTGAGTGTTTTGGGCTAGATTTTCAAAGTTCCCTGATACCTGGTTAATTTCCAAACCCCAAACTGGAACTGCATGGCTTGCACAGTCCTATTTGGACAGAAGGTGAGCCCAGTGCCAATTAGTGATGTCAAGCATTTCCAGGAGGCAGGAGATGTTGGCATGTATGAATGACAAAGCAGATGGGCAGTAAGATGGGACCTGCTGCTTCTTTGTAGAAACTTGGAGAGCCAACAGCCAGCCACACATGAAAATATCCATTTGGCCAAATGGATGGTATTGCACATGATCTGGCACAAGGTCCCCAGGTCCTGAGTCTTCTGAGTGTTTAAAACATGGAGATCACTTTTCTGTGCACTGAACCTGACAGCTATACACTACAGTGCACCAGGCTGTTCACATTCACTGAATTCACCATTGAACATTGCATCCTCACCCTCCTGACCTAGTAACAATCTTTCAAGGAACTCAATGAGATGTTAATGGACATCACATGTCCCTCTTCTGCCCTTCTTTTGGAAATGGGAGTAGGTCATATTGGTTTTAGGATCTAGGGAACCCATCAGGCTCCACAATTTTCAAATTATGCCCTTACCCAATCCCAACTATGCTGACATTTGAAAATCTGGCTGCCTTATTGTTTAAGAAAGGTGGTAAGGAAAAGCCAGGGAACTATAGGCCAGTGAGCCTGACATTGGTGGTGGGCAAGTTGTTGGAGGGAATCCTGAGGGACAGGATTTATATGCATTTGGAAAGGCAAGGACTGATTAGGGATAGTCAGCATGTCTTTGTGCATGGGAGACCATGTCTCACAAAGTTGATTAAGTTTTTTGAAGAAGTAACAACGAGGATTGATGAGGGCAGAGAAGTGGGCATGATCTATATAGACTTCAGTAAGGTGTTCGGCAAGGTTCCTCATGGTAGACTGGTTAGTAAGGTTAGATCACATAGAATACAGGGTGAATAAGACTTTTGGATACAGAACTAGCTTGATGACAGAAGACAGAGGGTGGTGGTGGAGGGTTGCTTTTCAGACTGGAGGCCTGTGAACAGTGGTGTGGCACAAGGATCAGTGCTGGATCCATTGCTTTTTGTCATTTATATAAATGATTTGGATGTGAACATCGGAGGTGCAGTTAGTAAGTTTGCAGATGACACCAAAATTGGAGGCATAGTGGACGGTGGAGAAGGTTACCTCCGTCAACAGGATCTTGATCAGATGGGCCAATGGGTTGAGGAGTGGCAGATGGAGTTTAATTTAGATAAATGTGAGATGCTGCATTTTGGAAAGGCTAATCATGGCAGGATGTATACACTTAATGGTTAGGTCCTGGTGAGTGTTACTGAACAAAGAGACCTTGGAGTGCAGGTTCATATTTCCTTGAAAGTGGAGTCACGAGTAGATAAGATAGTGAAGAAAGTGTTTGGCATGCTTTCCTTTATTGGTCAGTGCATTGAGTATTGGAGTTAGGGAGGCCATGTTGCAGCTGTACAGGACATTGGTTAGTCTACTTCTGGGATATTGTGCGCAATTCTGGTCTCCTTGCTATAGGAAGGATGTTGTGAAACTTGAAAGAATTCAGAAAAGATTTGAAAGGATTTTGCCAGGATTTGGAGGATTTGAGCTACAGGGAGAGGCTGAATAGGCTGGGGCTGTTTTTCCTGGAGCATTCGAGGGTGAGGGGTGACCACATAGAGGTTTATAAAATCATGAGGAGCATGGATAGGGTAAATAGATAAGGTCTGTTCTCTCAGATGGGGGAGTCCAGAACTAGAGGGCATAGATTTAAGATGAGAGGGGAAAAATCTAAAAGGGACCTAAGTGGCAACCTTTTCAAGCAAAGGGTGGTGCGTATATGGAATGAGCTGCCAGAGGAAGTGGTGGAGGCTTGTACAATTACAGCATTTAAAAGGTGTCTGGATGGGTATATGAATAGGAAGGGTTTAGAGGGATATGGGCCAAGTGCTGGCAAGTGGGACTAGATTAGGTTGGGATATCTGGTTGGCATGGACGAATTGGACTGAAGGGTCTGTTTCTGTGCTGTGCATCTCTATGACTGAATGGCTGTATGTTTGGTTGCAATTGAGAAAGCCATTGGATTTCTCTTTCTCAAGAGTGTGAATGAACACAGTGACAAATTCATTCAGGTCTTTAAAAGTAGAAGATGATATTTTAAATTGAAACGTCCACCTGGTTAAATTAAAGCTGCTTCGTAGTCATTGGAGAGAGTATGCATTGTAGTTTTTTCATAGCTAACCAAAGAAGTGCTTTTAGTTGAAAGATCCATTTCCATAGGTTAGCCAGTTACTGATGCCTTGTCCTTAGTATTTTATGCAGTAATCATTTGTGACATGACCTCACTTTGTGATTGGAAAGCATTGTTTGTTAAATCAATTAAATACCTTTTTTTTAATTGAAGCCAATTGTTCAATTGAGTTTTTTGTAAATTAAGAGTGAAAAGATTTAATATTCAGTCACACTCTTCAAATTGAGTTAAACATTACAGAAGACCTATTTAAATAAGGATCCCTCAAACAAAGAAAACCTGACAAATTAATACTAGTGGTCATTTCCTTTAATGTTTTGCACATTTCTTTGGACTGCTGCTATCTGTGTCACATTGTTAAGTACTGGGATTTGTTGCTATGTGACAGTGGAACCGGATTCAGGAACAGCATGTTTGCGAGAGGTAGGGAAATAATGTTTTGGCAGGGTTTCAAGGGAGTATCCATTGAAGAATGATTTTTTTTTGTTTGCACAATGATCTAAAGGAAACCAATTCAAAGTAAATGGGAAAATAATTCCTCAGCTGAACTGTTCATCCATAACTTTACTGAAAGAATTGAGAAGAAATTTGTGAGGTTTCTCTGCTTTTTTGTTGTTGCACTACAGGAAAATAAATAAATTGCACATTCCTTACCATCAGTGGATAGATATGTGTGTGTATATATATATTTTGGGTTCAAGTCCTACCTGCTCCAGAGGTGTGTTATAACATTTCTAAACAGGTTGGTTAGAAAATATATAGAGTTATTAACTAATCATAGTTATCAATCAGACATGGGGAAAACTCAGTGTTTGAAGACTTCAGGAACAATTGATTTGATGTTACTTGCACCTCCCGAACATACAAGATTTAATGTCATGTCTCAAAATACTCATATATTATACCTTAAAACATATTCTAGCAGAACTATTAACTGGATTATTCCAAGATTTGGTGTTCAAGAATGTGAAGGAGATAGAGAGGCAGAGGATCTTAATAATGTTATTCCAGAGTCAAGTCTCTCACAATACAGAGATTCAGCAACTCCTCTTCATGCATGGCACTTTTGAGTGCTTGGGAAATGAAACAGCTTGATAGCGCTGAAGAATAACTGCCTGCCCTTGCTGCCCAGGGCTGGATATTATAGGACACAGTTTCCCATTTGCTTGACTAAGAAATCAGTTACAAGCCAGTCCACAAAAGTGCTGGCTGCCCCGGAGTCATTTTACGCTGCGAGGGGCATTGAGTGACTCGAAGTGAGAATTGTGGCTGTGAATGGGGAGGATATCCTACCTTAAAAAGCTGTTGGTCAATCTGATTGATTTTAGAGATGACTAGATACTATGGGCACACTTTCGTACCTGGACATTGGCTAGGCCACTTTTGGAATACTGCATTGAATTCTGGTCTCCCTACTATAGGAATGGTGTTGAGAAACTGGAAAGGGTTCAGAAAGGATTTACAAGGATGTCACCAAGGTTGGAGGGTTTGAGCCATAGCGAGAGGCTAATTAGGCTGGGGCCACTTTCCCTGGAGTGTCAGAGGTTGAGGGGTGACCTTATAGAAGTTTATAAAATAATGGGGGGCATAGTTAGGGTGAGTAGCCAAAGTCTTTTGCCCAAAGTAGGGGAGTTTAAAACTAGAGGACACGGGTTTAGGGTGAGAGGGAAAAGATCTAAATGGGACCAAAGGGGCAACTTTTTCATGCAGGGTGGTGGATGTATGGAATGGGTTGTCAGAAAAGTAAGGTACCTAGATAATCCGTATTCAGGAGCAGACAGAATCTGAAAAAACAGCCAGAGGAAGTGGTAGAGGCTGGTACAGTTGCCACATTTAAAAGGCATCTGGATGGGTACATGAATAGGAAGGATTTAGAGGCATATGGGCCAAATGCTGGCAAATGAGACTGGATTAATTTAGGATATCTGGTGACATGGACGAGTTGGACCAAAAGATTTGATTCCGTGCTGTACATCTGTATGACTCTATGGTGGCTGAAGATTGAGACATTGGTAGTGGTACACTGATTGAGGAGACATGCAATGGTGTGAGTAGTGTGTACATCTGTGCATTCCATTGCTTGATCAAAGACTTAGAGGCATAGAGATGTACAGCATGGACATAGACCCTTCGGTCCAACCCGTCCATGCTGACCAGATATCCTAACCCAATCTAGTCCCACTTGCCAGCACGCGGCCCATATCCCTCCAAACCTTCCTATTCATATACCCATCCAAATGCCTCTTAAATGTTGCAATCAAATGCCTCTTAAATGTTGCAATTGTACCAACCTCCACCACTTCCTCTGGCAGCTCATTCCATCCTCTGTGTGAATAAGTTGCCCCTTAGTCTCTTTTATATCATTCCCCTCTCATCCTAAACCTATGTCCTCTAGTTCTGGACTCCCCAGGGGAAAGACTTTGTCTATTTATCCTATCCATGCCCCTCATAAATTTGTAAACCTCGATAAGGTCACCCCTCAGCCTCTGACGCTCCAGGGAAAACAGCCCCACCTTGTTCAGCCTCTTCCTATAGCTTAAATCCTCCAACCCTGGCAACATCCTTGTAAATCTTTTCTGAACCCTTTCAAGTTTCACAACATCTTTCCAATAGGAAGGAAACCAGAACTGCATGCAATATTCCAACAGTGGCCTAACCAATGTCCTGTACAGCCTCAATATGACCTCCCAACTCCTGTACTCAATACTCTGACCAATAAAGGAAAGCATACCAAATGCCTTCTTCACTATCCTATCTACCTGCGACTCCACTTTCAAGGAGCTATGAACCTGCACTCCAAGGTCTCTTTGTTCAGCAACACTCCCTAGGACCTTATCATTAAGTGTACCAAATCATTTATGTAAATGACAAAAAGTAGAGGGCCCAGCACCAATCCTTGTGGTACTCCACTGGTCACACTGAAAAGCAGCCCTCCACCTCCACCCTCTGTCTTCTATCTTTGAGCCAGTTCTGTATCCAAATGGCTAGTTCTCCCTGTATTCCATGAGATCTAACCTTGCTAATCAGTCTCCCATGTGGAATCTTGTCGACGCCTTACTGAAGTCCATATAGATCACATCTACCGCTCTGCCCTCGTCAATCCTCTTTGTTACTTCTTCAAAAAACTCAATCAAGTTTGTGAGATATTATTTTCCACACACAAAGCCATGTTGACTATTCCTAATCAGTCCTTGGCTTTCCAAATACATGTATATCCTGTCCCTCAGGATTCCCTCCAACAACTTGCCCACCACACACGTCAGGCTCACCAATCTATAGTTCCTTGGTTTGTCCTTGCCACCCTTCTTAAACAGTGGCACCACGTTTGCCAACCTCCAGTCTTCTGGCACCTCACCTGTGACTATCGATGATACAAATATCTCAGCATGAGTCCCAGCAATCACTTCTCTAGCTTCCCACAGAGTTCTCGGGTACACCTGATCAGGTCCTGGGAATTTATCCATCTTTACCCGTTTCAAGACATCCAGCACATCCTCTTCTGTAATCTGGACATTTTGCAAGATGTCACCATCTATTTCCCGACAGTCTATATCTTCCATATCCTTTTCCACAGTAAATACTGATGCAAAATACTCATTTAGTATCTCCCCCATTTTCCGCGGCTCCACACAAAGGCCGTCTTGCTGATCTTTGAGGGGCCCTATTCTCTCCCTAGTTACCCTTTTGTCCTTAATGTATTTATAAAAACCCTTTGGATTCTCCTTAATTCTATTTGCCAAAGCTATCTCATGTCCCCGTTTTGCCCTCCTGATTTCCCACTTCAAGCAGTTGTTAGCCTTTGAACTCAAATTAGAAATAGAAAGTGCTGGTTTGAAGTTCTGAAGAAGAATCATATTGGACTTGAAACGTTAACTCTGTTTCCACGTCCATGTACACTATCAGACTTGCTGAGTTTCTCCAGAACTTTCTGCTTTGATTTCAGATCTCCAGTATCCACAGTACTTTGCTTTTCTTTACACTTTGGATGTTGATTGAGGACATGTGCTTGCCTGACTGATGAAACAGGGTGTTGGTTATGACAAAGTGATGTTCTAATTATGTCAGGAGGAGGACTTCACTGAAGTCAGCTTTCTCTGCTCCATTCTTGCCAATCACATCCTTTCAGAGATTTTCATCTTTCCTGACTACATGTTGAAACCTCTGAGGAGGATCATTTGTTGCCTGCTGGGACTTGGTCTGGGGTTTACTCAAGGTCAGTGTAGAATCTCTCTTTAGCTTTATCTGTTGACTTAGCTATGGAACATATACACTGATGATTCCTCATTGGGGTGAACTGAACAGTCAGAAGGTACTCGCTTATCCAAAGGGGGAAGACATCAGATGAATTAGTGTTTAATGTTGAAGCTCACCTGTGGAGGCCACTCCTCCTCTCAAAGACTCTTCTAGGAAGGGGCGCACTGTCATCCTTGCTCATTCACTTGGTCTTCTGCTGCATGTCATGTGCCAGTAAGGATAACAATGTTGATGTGAAGATTTCTGACTTTCATAGTAATGTGCAGTGCTCAGGTTTGTCAGTATTAGAATTGTCCATTACATGCTCACTGCACATCAGCTACCACACAGCAGAACAGGGCCTAAGTCCAATCATAGGAGGGTTGAGATGATTTTAAGCTAGACTTTGCTGTGCAATATTATCGTGGTCTGTGCATGATCATATGCAAGTAACTAGATAATCTGTACTGCATTCAGGAGCAGACAGAAGCTGAAGAACCAGTCAAACAAGTAATCGCGCTGTGGCATGGCAGGACAGTGAAGTTTTTCAATCATAAGCAATGATTGGGGAAGGGCAGAACACTGATTCAAAGTATAAGATCATCAAGACAGAAATTACGCCATAGGCCTGGAGATTATCTCTGCTAAATTTAATCTAAAACTAAATCAGTCCAACCTCAGTCATTTGACATGAGAATGCAGATGACACTTGTTTTGGCACTCACCCAGAAGCTGAGCACCTGACCATTGTGGACTTCTCCAAATCCTATGTGAAAATGGGCCTTTCACTAACCATCCAGAAACTAAACAACCAGCTCCTCAGCAAATCATTGACCCATCAAAGAAGATCACCACTGAGATAATGGATTATATGATCCACAACTTGTGAGTCTCCTTTTGGCAAAAGTATGATGTGGGGGTGCTGGTGTTGGACGGGGGTGGGGGTGGACAAAGTTTAAAAAAACATAAATGGTAGGTTTATTTGGAAGTACTAACTTTCGGAGCACTGCTCCTTCATCAGGCTGGTATTGTGTGATTTTTAACTTTGACCAAGGCAGACATAAATGTTGAAATTCATTATTGTCTCCACTGTGGCCAAATAAAGACAAGAATGTTTAAGGACTAGAATCTCACACTGAAGAATGAAGTTATGCTTTTCTGGGCAGCAATGATCTCTATGTGCTTTGGTGACTTGAACAATCTACAGCAGACACCACAAAGTACAGGAGAAGTGCCACCAGTGGTGCATTCTAGAGATTCACTAAAACCAGTGGTAGGTCAAACAATCCTCTCCTAAGTCAACATGCCCAGCATTGGTTTCCACTGAGAGGGGTATGTGAGTTGTATGTGTGACACCAACTCATTACTTTGAACTCAGTAGCTGAAGCAGACTCCAGGAGGACAATGGAAAGACTTTTGGCATTGTTCTCAAAGTTTACTTAGGAAGATCAGACATTTCTGCCAATTCATGGCAGACCCTGGCCTGTGACTGACCAAAATAAAAAAGGTTTATTCAGGAAGACACCAAACAGATTTGAGAGATTTTGTCAGGAACACACAGATATTGTCAAAATACCAGAGAGCACAGACAAACCTCCAAATACCCGAGTTACTTCACCTTTAAACATTTGCAGCCTACATGTTGTAGAGACTGCAGTTCGTGCATTGGACTTTTCGGCCATATCTAATCTTGCGAAACCAGAGCAGAAGAAAGTAATTTCTGATCGCAATGGTCTGCCCAAAATATTGAGGAGCTGAATTTTAAAAAAAATAATGCCACCACTTATCTGTTCATGCGACATTAATAAAATTTTCTCTGACTATATTGTCATTGAGCAGTGGATATTGGGCACATTGCCTTAGCCTGATTTCCTATGTAAAGTGAATGACTATAGTGGACTAGGGAAAAGTAAAGAAATAAAAATATAAGGCAAAGTGATTTTTTTAACAGAAGTTAGTTTTATGAAAGGATATGTGCTTGCTGTTCCAGTAATACACCTCAGCTCCTCAAATGATAAATTACAGTGAAACATCCTTTATCCATCATAATGGAAAGGATCCCATGAGGATCGTTGATATTTTGTTTACCTGCCTGATGCAGTCATAGTCTAGCAATGAGAATTAAGCCAATAAAGATATCGGAAGATGCAGGAAATAGAGGAGATGAAGTGAAAATATCATAAGGTATTTGTGCAATAAAGCAAACTCTTGTAGAAAACTTGGATCAATTAAAATTCCGGCAAAGAATACAGATGACAGATAATCGAAATTTCACTAAAGGGGTTCCAAGGTATGGCGATCCTGCCAAATCTTCTTCATTCGAGCCGAGTGTGTCTAAGGACTTTCTTGGAACTTGGAATAAGAGAAGTTTTATTTGAATTAGATATGAACAATACTTCTCACAGTTTTACTTTCCAAGAAGCAATATGATCAATGCTTACTGCTCTTCCAAAGTTAAGGTGCCTCTTTCGAATTTAAAGGAATCATTGGTCTCAGCTTGTCAGACATAGAGCATGTCATGACAAACCTATGTGCCGACAAACATCAAAACACAGGAACTGCATTTTAGCTGCACTTTTTGGAAACCTGTTCAAATTCATTTGAAATGTTTTTCATGTTTTTAATGTTGGAAGAAGTGACTGTTTTATTGACTCCTTGATCGATGTTGGAATTGCGGCATCTGACACTGTTTAGGCAGCAAAATATCCACTGAATATGTTTAAAAGGCTCTGACCTCTAACCTATAATACAAATGAACAGCACAGGAATCCAAGCATGAAACAGACAGCCTAATAGCAACTGTTAGGGAATGAAATCTGCCATCCTTACACTTCTGGCCTACCTGTGTCTCCAGACGTGGTTGACTTTTAAGTGCCCTCTGGGCAATAAGTACTGGTCTCGTCACCAATGCTCACCTCCCACACATGAACAGTGAAAGATATTCAGATTGCGGAATTTTAGTGTCACAAATTGGAAATACAAACTGAGAGTGAGGTCAGCGATCTTGATCTGGGGTCTTGGTGATCAGTGGAACCAACATAAAACTTTAAAGCTAAAGAAGAGTATAAAATTAGATACAAAAAGAGGAACAATGTGGAATCATCCCTTTCTGATAAATGGCAAAGCAAGTCATGGAAGGGATCTGTCAAAGGGGACAATGAGGGATAGGGGTTGGTCATTGCAAGGGGCCCTTTGAGCTTGCTTCCAACCCCATTGACCCCTCTCCCTGTGAGTTACACCCCATGACCTCTTCACACCCCACCCCAAAGGCAACTTTTGTGCCTCCTGCTCATGCTCCCAGTTGCTGTTGGCTTCGTACTGACCGACTGTTTCAGGCAGAGTTCGACAGTAGTCCTGGGAAGCAAAAGGCAAAGTAAGAATGTAGTTTTTAAAAAAAATCCAGAAGCTGTTTATTATGTGCTACAGTGACACTCTACAGCTTTGGTTGTTCTATTCCTTGACATCAAACCAAATTAAATCTCATCAGGAATATAATCTCTTAAAACTGGAAACATTTCAAACATCAAACTGCTTGAGGTAGTAGAACAGGAAATTTGAGTTTTTAGTGTCTGATTTTTAGTCTCAGAAATGTGTCAACCTTCTGTCCAGATATTAACACACTGCTGTCTATCCATTTGCTCTAAATTCCAATTGAGCCAGTGACTCAAAATGAAAACAGTACTATCTTTGCAGAAAACATTTTTATTAGCATTTCCCAGCAAAACAAAACTGTGCTGGACAACAACAAATGCAGAAAAATCCAAAAATTTGATGGTGTCCCGACTCTTTATGATCCAAAGGACTGTAATTTTAAAGCCTACGCGAGAGAGTAGTGGTTGATAAAGTATGGCGCTGGAGAAAGCGCAACAGGTCAGGCAGTATCTGAGGAGCAAGAGAGTCCAAATTTCGGGCTTAACCCTTCATCAGGACTGGGGAGGGGGAAGGAGGTTGAGAAGTAAATGGAGGGTGTGGGGCTGGAGGAAAGACGGTTGGGATAGTGATAGGTTGGTGAAAGTAGGAGGTGATTGAGGTACGTCGGTGGGAAGTGTTGAGCAGATAGGTGAGAAGGAAAATGGACAGGTAGGTCAGGCTAAGAGGGCAGAGCCGAGTCAGAGGGTTGGTTCTGGGAGAAGATGGAGGGGAGGTTTGGAAATTGGTGAATTCAATGTTAATGCCACATGGTTGTAGGCTCCCAAGGTGGAAGATGAGGTGTTCCTCCTTCAGTTTGTTGGTGGCCTTGTTTATGTGGTGGAGGAGGCCCAGAATAGGCATGTCATGGTGAGGGTGGGAGGGGGAGTTGAAATAGGGTGGAGTGGACCTATCTCTGTCCCAACGATCTTACCCACAGCCCCAGCCTCCCTCCACCCATTTATTTCTCAGCCCCTGCCCCCTCTCCAGTCCAATGGTTCAGCATGAAGCATCAACTCTCTTGCTCCTCAGATGTTACCTGACATGCTGTGCTTTTTCCAGCGCCATACTTTATCGACTCTGACGTCTCCAGCATCTGCTGTCCTCAATATCTCCCCAGAGAGTAGTGGTCACAATTGGCAGCCAATTTTAAAGATGCATTGACCACTTCAAATACATTGGACATTTATTTCCATTTCTGACTCTTTTAATGAAAACCTGATAGTTCCAGCTTATGTACACTATAATAGGTCAGGCACTTCCTGTATATTGGGCGGCAAGGTGGCTCAGTGGTGAGCACTGCTGCCTCTCAGTGCCAGGGACCTGGGTTTGATTCCAGCCTCGGACACCTGTTTGTGTGGAGTTTGCATATTCTCCCCGTGTCTGCATGGGTTTCCTCTGGGTCCTCTGGTCTCCTTCCACAATCCAAAGATGTGCAGGTCAGGTGAATTGACCATGCTAAATTGCCAATAGTGTTAGACACATTTGTCAAGGGTAAATATATGGTTGGGAAATAGGACTGGGTGGGTTACTCTTCAGGGGGTCACTGTGGACTTGTTGGGCCGAAGAGGCCTGTTTCTATACTGAAGGCAATCGAATCTATGTAATATCTTGAAACTTTATTGAGATAGATTGTTATGTTATCCGGTTTACAAAGAAAGGTCACAGAACAAGTGAGCAAAACAGATTATCACTTTTTTCACAGACATGGGAAAAAGCAAGTCCTTTCTATTTATCTGTACGTGTCAGCAATCATGACTGTGAATAGCAACAATCAGATTCTTTCCTATTACAATGAAGTTATTGTTTGGAGATGAAAGTTACATGGAATCAGTTTGGTGAAACTTAAATCGTTGTTTCCTTTTCTAACCTTGGACTGAACAACATGAAACCTGTCAAAAATACTGAGCTTTAAGGAATAAATTAAATGTCTTTGGATATGACCCTGTCAACCAGAATCTGAGGTGCATTTATAATACAGCAGTAAAAGGCAACAATTGAAATTTGCAGACATTATGCAAATTTAACATACATTCTGCAGAAAATAAACTTAAACATATTGCAAGCTAATACAGATCTTTAGAGACAGACAAAATCTGTTTGCTGTTAGAGTGGATCTTTAAGATTTTCACTGAAGCAGAAACCATTCTCATTGTGAAAGCTGATCATGTTTGTGGAAAATTCTTAACTTGTGCATACTTGAATAAGAAATTGATTCATTTCATGTTCATATCTGCAAGATAAAATTGATTTTGCCCTTTTTGGATCATGCTTTTTATTCATCGACTTTTTATTCTAATTATTTCATCAGAATTTGAGGTAAGGAATGCAGATGACTCATAAATACTCGTAAATGAAACTGAAGACTGCAGCAAACATCTAGCACATAGAATCAATGAGCTGAGATTTTATGGTTTCATGCTGATGAATTAGAAGACGTGAAATTCAGCATTTGACCTTGTTACCTAGTTATCCACCCTCAACTCTGAGATTTTATGATAAATTAGGGGAGTGCCAGGCCACCTGTCTTCAGTTTACGGAACCCCTGAAGTGACTCATTCAGTCACCACCAGCATCTTAGTGCAGGTTGTGGTGGGAAGGCCGTCGGTCCATGCCATGTGGGATGTTCAGCTGTTTTTCTTGTCTAACTGGTGTTTGACAAAGTAGCGGAGTTCTTTACTTTGGGGACCCATCCACCAGAAGTCAAAGTGGTGGAGGGCTGCTATTGTCGGAGAGAAGCATGGGAACTCAGTTGAGAGGATTAAAGACATCAAGTTGGGATGCAGTTAGGATCACAGTTGTAAAGTAGACAGCAACTCAGTATGTACAACGGAGTGAAATGTTAGAGATGGGGCAGGTGTCATCGAGTGCCAGTAGCATCCTGGCTTTAATGGTGGGGAGAATCAAAGAACTGCTATATCTGGAATGTTTATGAAATGAATCAGTGGCTGTGATAGGAGGATCAGTAATGTGGGGAAGTGAAGATTTACATAGACAAGTTGGTAAGGACTTAGGAAAGTTCAAAGCTGTTGGAGATGATGAGGAGCTATCAAGAAGGGAACGTGTACATATTCACTAATAGTAAGCTGAGTGGACATTCATTGAGGAATGACTACTGTTTCCTTTCATTGTATTGTAAATAACAAGTAAGCAATGTAATTGAGAATAGCTACCACTGTACCCAGAATATTTTGTTGTGTGAAGGAGTGAGCTTCAATTGTGAATGATGTTGCCCTTCAAAGAGCAACAGTATCACACAGTCCCTTGCCCACTAGTAAGAATCTCATGTTGCCCCTTGAACACTCAACTGGAAAATGGGACACTTTGCTCTTGACCTTTCTCCTTACTGCCAATCTCACGTGATTCTCCATATTATTGCAAGACAATTCTGCCTGTGGTGTCTGAATAAACCATTATTTTTAAATGTTTAAAATCTCTATGTTGCAGATTGCCTGTTCAAAGTATGTCCTATGAACCGCTACTCAGCACAAAAACAATACTGGAAAGCAAAACAAGCAAAGCAGGACAAAGATAAAATTGCAGACATTGCATTGTTACAGAAGCTTCAGGTAAGGCATCTATTCCTTATGTTCCTTGCATGAATTTCTGATTTTTCAGCATCCTTTTTCAGAATAGATATTTAAAAAAAATGTTTCTACTGGATAAGATTCCAAAATTCTGGGTTTGAATTTTTGCAATTTAAATAGTGTATGGACTTGGCATTTGTTTCCAGACATCTTCTAGAACTATTATCACCAGCATGCAAAGTCCTTGTCCACTAGATCTCCAGATCTCCATTGGCTAAGTAGGTTACTAATTACTCTCTGTCCAACATGTCTGTGGCAGTTGACAGGAAATGGGCAGGGCAGCTGCAAATTGTAAGTGCTTGATTGAGTGTCTAGCTGGGCTTTATCGGTTGTGCCAACACCAAGAATCCTGACAGCAATGTGTGCAGACGACTCAATACACGCGTCGATGGCATGATCCAATCATTTGAGAGCATTCTTTGTATTTGCCATTCAAACGCCTCATAGGCAAAGGTTCTACCATGTCCACCTTGTTCATAATAGGTGAATACACCCAAGTATGATGTGATTAGTTGAATCCTGCTTGATAGTTTGCTGAATTTTAGATAATATGGTGATCTGTCAGAATTTCTGCAGTGTAGTCAGCACCTTTGCTGAAAAGCCAATCGAATATATACCAATCTTTTAAAGGCAAAGTTGAACTGGCCTTACTCAGGTCGTGGAGAAAGTGAGGTCTGCAGATGCTGGAGATCAAAGTTGAAACTTTATTGCTGGAACAGCACAGCAGGTCAGGCAGCATCCAGGGAACAGGAGATTCGACATTTCGGGCACAGGCCCTTCTTCAGGAATGAGCAGAGCGTGTTCAGCAGGAGAAGATAAAAGGTAGGGATGAGGGACTTGGAGGAGGGGCGTTGGAAATGTGATAGGTGGAAAGAGGTCAAGGTGAGGGTGATAGGTCGGAGTAGGATGGAGGCGGAGAGGTCAAGAAGAAGACTGCAGGTCAGGAAGGCGGTGCCGGGCTGGAGGAAT
>NC_057735.1:28757853-28769310 GCF_004010195.1 Chiloscyllium plagiosum
GTCAGTGGTTGGTAAGTTGTTGCAGGGGTTTATGAGGCACATGTTCGGCTTGCATTTTGAAAGGTAATGACTGATTAGGGATAGTTAACATGGCTTTGTGCAAGCGATATTCCCCAAGGGAAACTTCCATATCCGCCACAGATTCACCTGCACCTCCACCCACATCATCTACTGCATCCGCTGCAGCCGGTGTGGCCTCCTCTATATTGGGGAGACAGGCCGCCTACTTGCGGAGCGATTCAGGGAGCACCTCTGGGCCACCCGGACGGACCAACCCAATCACCCTGTAGCACAGCATTTCAACTCCTCCTCCCACTCCACCGAGGATATGCAGGTCATTGGACTCATCCACCGCCAAACCACAACAATGCGACGGTCGGAGGAGGAGCGTCTTATCTTCCGACTGGGAACCCTCCAACCGCCGGGGATGAACTTGGACTTCACCAGTTTCTTCATCCCCCCTCCCCCCACCTTGTCTCAGCCGGATCCCTCCAGCCCGGCACCGCTTCCTGACCTGCAGTCTTCTTCTTGACCTCTCCGCCTCCATCCTACTCCGACCTATCACCCTCACCTTGACCTCTTTCCACCTATCACATTTC
The DNA here is from genome assembly GCF_004010195.1 of Chiloscyllium plagiosum. NCBI lineage: Eukaryota > Metazoa > Chordata > Chondrichthyes > Orectolobiformes > Hemiscylliidae > Chiloscyllium > Chiloscyllium plagiosum. Next base: position 28,758,453 of record NC_057735.1, read on the forward strand.
CAACGCCCCTCCTCCAAGTCCCTCCTCCCTACCTTTTATCTTCTCCTGCTGAACACTCTCTGCTCATTCCTGAAGAAGGGCCTGTGCCCGAAACGTCGAATCTCCTGTCCCTGGATGCTGCCTGACCTGCTGTGCTGTTCCAGCAATAAAGTTTCAATTTACTCAGGTCGTCTTAACTGTTGTCCTTTCCAGCTTCAGGTCAAAGCACAATCTCTTTTAATTTTAGAATAGTAATACATTTCTTTGAAATGTGGAAATATGTATGAAACCTAGAAATCCTGTCAAGAAGCTTCTGTTTGATGTATGTTGGTCTCTTGTTTCATTGTCATTTGATAGATTTCTGAGAGAAACCTCATCCCTATTTGTTTGTTACTATGCTGGGTTATTCTAGCATGAAGTCATTTCATGAAGTTGTTTTCATATACTTGCCCTTTTCAGATTCTGATGATCCAATGGATTCATACTGATCTGGAACTCAAACCTTCAAACTCGTGTGCATTGGCCAATGATACTGAGGGTGATAGTGGGGGAAATACAATTTGCTTCACTGTAGCTGGGATACTGATTAGAAGTGTCACTGTATGTCTTGTTTCTGATCATTATTCATTGATCCAAGCTAGAATATTCCAAGTTATAACCAGGTCAGCAGTGATCTGTTCTATGGTAAAATTTTGTCCAGTACCTCTTTCTAAAACCAGCCCCACCATCTTGACCAAACCTGACTGGCTTCCCAGAAGGAGAAAAACAGTTTAACTGAAATGATTAAAAGAGTTGCCAATTGGTATGTGAGACGAGTGGAAACAGGGTCATTCCAGTTGCTGAGCATTTAATGATTCTATTGGTAGGAATCAGTGATCAAATTTTGTAACTAGTCAGCACCTGCAAGTTGGAAATAGTCATTTTCCTGACCAATATTCTTGGATGCATCTCATCTAGCTCTGGTGTCTTGTCAACCTTAAAGACAGACAACCTACCAATTACCACCTTATCGAATTCACACTATTCAGATGTTTGAACTACCTCCTGTTTCACCATGATCTATGTAGCATTTTCTGATTTGGTAAGTACAAATGCAAAATATTAATTTACTTTTATGCCACTGCTGTAATCCCTGGCTACAACTGTAACTACCCTTTGTAGACGATCATCAGCATCACTCCTCTTTTTTTATAATTTAAAGGTCTGTACAAGACTCTTGATTCCACTTTATGTTAGCTGCCGGTCTCTTCTCATATCCACTCTTTGATTCTCTGATTTGTTTTTTCAAGTCACCTCTGACCAATATTTGGACTGGTTCTCAATTCTCTAATCTACCTGAGATGTGTCATAAGCATTCATATTTTGTTTCATTTTAATCACTAACTACTTCATTGTTCATGAATGGTTTGCTATACTCCTTGAAAGGACTGTACCCTGATTGTACTTAATTTAACTTCCTTGCTATCTTTCTTGAAAAATTAAAAGAACCATCTTTAAAGGTGACAGATAAGTTACAGTTTGTCTGTTAATCTTTGATCACTATTTATCTTGCTCACGTCCATTCTGATCCCACGGAAATTGACTTTTCCTGAACGGATTATTTTTACTCGGGATTGCTTTTTCTCCTTTTCCATAGTCAGTGTAAATAAGCCTTGAGGTACAATGATCACTGCTTCCTAAGTGCTCCCCTGTTGACATTTGATCCCTTTGGCCCACCTCATTCTACGAACCAGGTTGCCTTTCTAGTTGGAAATAAGCTGCTATAGAAAATCACACTTTAGAAACTACCGCCCATCTCTGTCTTTATACTACTGCTACTACAGTCAATCTTCAGATTATTGAAGTCTGTCGTTAGAATTGTTCCATAATTCTTGCATTTTTGTGCAATTTCCTTGCAAATCTATTGCTCTACATTTTTTTCCACTAGCTGTTAGCCCAAACTCGATACTCAGTAATGTAGCTGCATCTTTTATTTTGTTCCTAAGCTCTAGCCAATTAGTTTCTGTCATTGATTCTCCGGGAAATCCTCTCCCTCTACTCCTGCCATATTCTCCTTAGTTAACACTGTCACCCCTAATCCTTTCTTGAACACTCTGAATCCAGGAATATTTAATACTTAGGCCTGCCCTTCTTTAAGCCAGATCTCCACTCTTGTCACAACATCATATTCCCATGGAAACTTTCATTTTCAATTTCCAGACAATTCCCATGGAGACTGCTGCGTCTATGATTCCATGGATTTCAATATGTAACTGTACTCTGTGCTGCTGCAATGATTTTCTGGCCATCACAGGACCATGATCTGATGATCCTCAACTCCACTTTCCTGCTCTTTCCTCCTAAAACTTGGTTCCCTTACTAATTAAAAATCTGTCTATCTCAGCTCTGAATAAGCTTAATTTCCCAGCCTCTACAGCCCACTGTGATGAAGAATCCCACTGATTCACTATCCTTTGAGAGAAGAAATTCATCATAATCTCTGATTTAAACGGGTGACCCCTTATTCTGAGACTATGTTCTCTGGTTCCCAGATGCTCCCACAAGGGGAAACCTCCATCCTGTTAGGTTCACTAAGAATCTTAGATTTCAGTAAGATTACCCCTCATTATTTTAAACACCAATGAGTAAAGGCCTATGATTTCTCCTCATATGACAGTCCCCAGACCTCGACTCAGCTTAGTAAACCTTCTCTGGGCTGCCTTCAGTGCAAGTTTATCTCTCCTTGGATAAAGGGCCCAAATGTTTCCACTATATTTCAACTGTGGTCTGACTAGAGCCTTGTTTCGTAATAGCAAGACCTCCTACATGTAACTCTATTCCCTTTGAAAGAAAGGCCAACATTTCATTTGCCTTCCCGATCGCCTGCTGAACCTGGATTCTAGATTTCGTGATTCATGCATGAGGACGCCTAGATCCCTCTGTTCTGTAGATTTATCTTGTCTTTCTCCATTAAAATAGTATTCAGCTCCTCTCTATAATCTCTCTAAATTCTGCCATCCAATTGTTGGTAGGTGCTTAGCTTGAAGGAAAACTAATTGGTGGGGGTCAAAAGCCCACAAGCAATGTTTTCTTTGTGGAATGGAGCAAGGCTAAAGTTGTGGAAACTTGTGCTAACTTGATGATAAAGTTTGCAGTTTGTGAAAAGCTGGAGTTGTGCTTATGAGTCAGTGCTGAAGTGCACTTTCCAAGAATCCAGGGGATCGTAGCCCTAGGAAAAGAATGTGGACCACCAGAAAATGAGTTGTTGTTGAGGCAGCCTATTTCAGAATGGCTTTGCAGAGAATTTCAGGACCAGGTTGTTCAAAGTGAAGAATCATAATTTGTGAAGTTTTAATAACGTTTGCTGACCCATAGTGTCATTAATATTGGGGGTGATGGTGAGGGGAATTGCTGAGAAATCTATGGGATCTGATTGTTTGCATTTGCTGTTTGATTTATTCCATGGAATGTACTAATGACATTTGTTACGTATATTTGCCTTGTGTGATGTTTGACATGTTAGAATATATTTCATAGAGTCATACAGCACAGAAACAAACCTTTCAGTCCAACCAGTCCATGCCGAGCATAATCCTAAACTAAACTAGTCCTACCTGCCTGTTCTTACCCATATCTTCCAAACCTTCCTATTCGTGTATCTATTAAAATGTGTTTTAAACATTATAATTGTACCCACATCCACCACTTCCTCAGGAAGTTCATTCCACATGCACACCACCCTCTGTGCAAAGAAATTACCCCAATGCCTTTTTTTAAATCTCTCTCCTTAAAAATGTGAGAAATCCTAAGAAAAAGGCAACTACCATTAAATCTATCTAATTATCTTACAAACTTCTATAAGGTCACCTCTTAACCTTCTATGCTCCAGTGAAAAAGGTCCCAGCCTTTCTTTAAAAGTCATCCTGATAAATCTCTTCTGAACCCTCTCTAGCAAAATAATACCCTTCCCATAAATGGACCCAGTACTTCATAAGAGGCCTCACCACTGTCCTGTACAACCTCCTTTCCAACTGCTATCCTCAAAGGACTGAGCAATGAAGGCAAGTGTGTCAAACACCTCTTTAACCACCCTGTCTATATATGATGATGCAAACTTCAAAGAATTATGTACCTTTACCCTTAGGGCCCTCTGTTCCACAGCTCTACTCAAGGCCCTATCATTAATTGTATAATCCCCACCCTGTTTCTTGTATCAAAGTGAAATCTTGCATTGATCCAGATTGAGCTCCATCTACCATTTTTCAGCCCATTGACCCATTTCATCAAGGTCCCTTTATAATCGTAGAAAATCTTCTTCGCTGTCTACCGTGCCACCGATTTTTGTGTCATCCATAAATATACTAACCATCTATCTTTGCACAACCTAAATTTTGTTTTGTCACTAAGTATTTTGTGTTTGCTTGAGTAAGCTAGTTATTCTTTGTTGACGAAAGAAACTGGCTAAACAGTTTCTACTACTCAATCAGATGCAGTCTAAAACCTGTATAATTGGCCATATCACTGCTCTGATTAAATATAAAATTAGTTCAGTGGAGAAGTGGAATAGGAAAGAGTAGATGTACCCCTCCAAAATTTATTTTATCAAAAGGAAATGACCTATTGACCTTTATTACAGTTGGTGGGGAGGATGGCGATTGAATTGCAAGATTAAAGAACGCTTCCTATGTTATGGGGCTTTGAATAGCACATTGAATATTGCATGAACTTTTAGTCTCCATATTTACAGAAGGCTAGTCTTGCACTGAAGGCATTATTGCAAACTTTGTATTGGTCCATTGGATGGGAAAGTTGTCCAATGATGAGAGGCCGAATAAATTGGATCTGCATTCTTTGGAAAAATGAGGGGGATCTCATTGAAACATTCAAGGTTATGGAGATGCTGTGACACAATGGATGCTGAAATATTGTTTATTTGGCGGGAGAATCTGGAACAAGAGACCACCAGTCCTAGGGTAAGGGGCTGATCATTTTGCACTGATTTGCGGAGAAATTCCTTCGTTTATCATGGAAAGTGTAGTACTTTAGGTGATTACAAACCTTTGGGGGAAAAAAAATCTATTAAACTGTTTGAAATAAATGCTTTTTCACATCATCATGATTCAGCAAAACTTCATTAGGATGATTAATTGTGGAGTCTGTCTTACCAGTGCCTGTTGTCTGTCAAATATGACAACTGTAAATACCTGAGGGAGTTTTATTCTTGTGTACCTCTCTGGTGACTGCACAAAAAGGAGCCATGCTGAGATCATCCTAACTGCTGGTGAGATGTAGCTGGAAGTCCAAAACACTGCTTGACTAGGATTTCAACGACATTGATTAATTATTCCTTAACAGGATAAGAGCATTGCAGACTAGGCCAGCACTTAGTGCCCATCCCTAATTGCCGAGGGGGTAAGAGTCAGTTACATTGCTGTGGGTCAGGAGTCACGTGTAGGCCCGACTAAATAAGGATGATAGTTTCCTTCCCTAAAGGATATTCATGAACCAGATGTATTTTTCCTGACAATTGGTAATGGAATTATAGTCATCATTGGACTCCAATTCAAAATATATCATCTGCTGTGTAGATTCAAACTCAGATCCCCGGATCATTATCCTGGTCTCTGGATTAACAGTCCAGCAGTTGGCCTTCCCCTTCCCATGAAAAGGACCCAGTAAGTTATTTTACACCTTCCCAATAGCTGAGGAAAGCCATGGAAGATGTATAGATTAGTTTATGTATGTAAATTACATGACAAAGAATAATTACTCTTCCAAATGCTCAAAAAATAATTTCTGGAACAATTGTTGATGAGGTGGTCCTGTATCTCTCCAGGTATTGGCAATGACCTTTTATGCCACCTTATTTCCCTCATTGGTGTCCATTTCATGCTGATGTGATGGAAACCCTCTGTTTTCTCTTTCTTTCAGAAAGAAAGAAGAATTGTACTTTCTATTTTTTTGCAGTTTCCCTGCATGCAGATGCTTGTTGTTGAAATCCTGGCATTTACTACAGAACTCCCTAAATCTATTAAGGCATCTGAAGTAGATCTCTAAAATACTGACTGACTACATGAAGTGTCCCAAGGGACTATTTGTCAACTGTTGAGTTTTGAAGCAAGATTAAAACAATTTGGTAGTATTATAGGGTGTATCCCCAGGTCAGCAAACAATAAGACAGGAATATTTCAGTGACTAAACAATGCAAACATTGTAGATTAATATAGAATAAACGAATCATGGCAGCTTCCTGAGTACTGACTAATAAACATTAACGTGTAAACTTAGTTACTTTGCATTGCACACTATCTGCTTGGGTGCATTTAATAGCACGTGTATGGGTGTGTGGTGGTGATAAATCATGTCTGCCACTGCTTGGTTAAAAGAGCCAGAGAGTTATCCACAGTTCCCCTCAATCAACATTACAAAAAACAGGCCATTTTGTCATTGTCACAATGGTATTTGGGTGGGTTTGCTGTTCGTGTGCAAATTGGTTGCCACATTTCCTACTTTCCAACAGCGACTGCACTTCATTGCTTCCAAAGTGCCTTAAGATTGATTTCCTTCCTTCCTTCCTCCTTTAAGATTACATAAAGACATAAATATTCACTTTAAGTTGGAACAACAATTTGGCACCTGGAAATAAAAGCCTTCAAAAACTGCTGTGCTGTTTACTGGATGAAAGATCTGCAGGTTTAAAGCATTTGTAAAAAGCTGTTCCTTCCATTGTATTCTCCTAACTCTGGTGGTGCTGGCTGTGGCGATTCCAGTGCTCCAATGTAGCAGCAATTGTTTTTTTTTCAGATATAAGAGCAGCAACTAAGGAAAATGACAAGTGTCTGATAAACCAAGCTCACCAGATACCATTCACCTGTGACAGGGCAGATTTGGGATTTGCATCCTCAGTGGTGGGCAGGTTTTGCAGAAGAAGTTACTGACCATGTTTTTTGACGAGATGTTTCAGCAGAACATATCACTTTTTAATTTTGTTAACAGTTCATCTCATTATTGAGTATTTCGAAAGTTATTCTTCAATGTGATAAATGTGCTTACTCATGACTTATTTGATGTTGGTGCTGAAGTTACCTTGTTCAATAGTGCTAGTAATTGAACAGAAAACATTCTGTATTATTGCAACTGCTGCACTGTCCCTGTTTTTCCAGGCCTGAGACTGAGAAGAACTGCTGTCACATTGAGGGGAAAAGTGAGGGCGAGAGGACCAAAATTTAAAATGACATTCCTTTCGCTTTCGTAGTTGTTTCAACACGAGGTTATAGGAATATATTTTGTAAATTAATAAGCATAGATACTTTTTGATATATCAAAGTTTTAAAATCCATGTTTTATTTCTCAGTCCACTTTTCTTTTCTTGGATCTATATCAAATGATAGAATTGAATTAAATAGATTCTTCACTACTAGACCTTTGATATAGTGGAATCTCAATTATTTACCACGCTTAACTAATGGCTAGAAATTTCAGAGACCTGATGATGCTGTTGGGTATTTCTAATTTAAAAGCGTAATTTGTACAGGCTAATGCCCACATAGCGTGGGATTTATATCAGATGTACTTCTTTGTTTATAATTATCATTATCTGGCAGAATTTTCACAGGGCAAAGTTTTTAGTTTTGAAAGACATCATGTGTTGGCACAGTCTTCATGTGTCAAAGGGCCTGTGCTGTACTGTTCTTTAACAAAATCTTGTGTGAGACAATCTGATTTTTTTCCATTATATTTAATTCTAATTTCTTTGTAGACTTCAGAATGCTTGAAAAAACGTTGCTTTGTACCTTCCTTCAGTCCTTTACATTCCAGTGTTTCAACAGATAGAAATTTGGGAAAAGATTACACCAGTGCAAAGCATAAATGTAGAAGTAAAGTTTTACTTGCAGACGTGAAACTTCTACAGTACTTATCTGTGTTGTGGCGAGGTATTATCGTGTTGTGTGTACTGTACCTACTTCTGAGCCATAAGCTGTTAGTTCAAGCCCTGAATGTAGGCCTCAGGATATGATGCCTCATCCAGCAAGCACATTGTATTACAGACCTCTTTGCAGTCCCTGGATCAGGGTGCTTAAGTGGCCCTTTAGTAGTTTTTAACTGACGACAGAGTCATCGATTCAGAGATGTACAGCACGGAAACATACCCTTCACCTCCAACTCATCCATGCAGACCAAATATCCCAACCTAATCTAGTCCCACTTGCCAGTACCTGGCCCACAGCCCTCCAAACCCTTCCTATTCATACACCCATCCAGATGTCTTTTAAATGTTGCAATTGTAACCAGCCTTCACCATTTCCTCTGGCAGCTCATCCATACATACACCACCCTCTGCGTGAAAAAGTTGCCCCTTAGGTCTCTTTTATATCTTTCCCCTCTCACCCTAAACCTATGCTGTCTAGTTCTGGACTCCCCCACCCCAGGGAAAATATCTTGTCTATTTATCCTATCCATGCCCTTAATGATTTTATAAACTTCTAAAAGGTCATCCCTCAGCCTCCGATGCTCCAAGGAAAATAGCCCCAGCCAATTCAACCTCTCTCTATAGCTCAAATCCTCGAACCCTGGCAACATCGTCGTAAATCTTTTCTGAGCCTTTCAAGTTTCACAAATCCTTCCGATAGGAAGGAGACCAGAATTGCATGCAATATTCCAAAAGTGGCTGAACCAATGTCCTGTATAGCTGCAACATGACCTTCCAACTCCTATACTCAATATCTGACCAAGAAAGGAAAGCATATCAAATGCCTTATTCACTATCCTATCTGACTGTGACTCTACTTTCAAGGAGCTATGATCCTGCACTCCAAGGTCTCTTTATTCAGCAACCCTCCATAGGACCTTAGCATTAAGTATATAAGAGCTGAAAATGTGTTGCTGGAAAAGCGCAGCAGGTCAGGCAGCATCCAGGGATCAGGAGAATCGACGTTTCGGGCATAAGCCCTTCTTCAGGAATGGGTTTGCTTTCCCAAAATGCAGCACCTCGAATTTATCTAAATTAAATTCCATCTGCTACTTCTCAGCCCATTGGCCCAGATCAAGATCTCATTGTAATCTGAGGTAACCTTCTTCGCTGTCCACTACACCTCCAATGTAGGTGTCATCTACAAACTTACTAACTATACCTCCTATGTTCCCATCTAAATCATTTAGCGTCATAGAGTCATTGAGATGTACAGCACGGAAACAGACCCTTCGGTCCAACTTGTCCATGCCGACCAGATATCCCAACCCAATCTCATCCCACCTACCAGCACCTGGCCCATATCCCTCCAAACCCTTCCTATTCATATACCCATCCAAATGCCTTTTAAATGTCGCAATTGTGCCAGCCTCTACCACTTCCTCTGGCAGCTCATTCCATACACGTACCACCCTCTGTGTGGAAAAAGCTGCCCCTTAGATCTCTTTTATATCTTTCCCCTCTCACCCTAAACCTATGTCCTCTAGTTCTAGATTCCCACATCCCAGCGAAACGACTTTGTCTTTTTATCCTATCCATGCCCCTCATGATTTTGTAAACCTCTATAAGGTCACACCTCAGCTTCCGACACTCCAGGGAAAACAGTCCTAGACTATTCAACCTCTCCCTATAGCTCAAATCCTCCAACTCTGGCAACGTCCTTGGAAAGCTTTTCTAAACCTTTCACGTTTCACAACATCTTTCTGATAGGAAAGATACCAGAATTTTACGCAATATTCCAACAGTGGCCTAACCAATGTCCTTCTTCTATCAATGTTCTACAATTTTCATTGTGGATATGGGAATTTATATAAATAATGAAAAGTTGTGGACTCAGCGCTGATCTTTGTGGCACTCCACTGGTCGCAGGCCTCCAGTCCTTACTACCTTGAATAGTGGTACCACGTTAGCCAACCACCAGTCTTCTGGCACCTCACCTGTGACTATTGATTATAAAAATATCTCGGCAAGGGACCCAGCAATCACTTGCCTAGCTTCCAACAAAGTTCTAGGGTACATCTGATCAGGTCCTGGGAATTTATGCATTTCAAGACATCCAGCACTTCCTTCTCTGTAATGTGGACATTTTTCAAGATGTCACCATCTATTTCCCTACATTCCGTATCTTCCATATCCTTCTCCACAGTAAACACTGATGCAAAATACTCATTTAGTATCTCCCCCATCTCCTGCGGCTCCACACAGAGGCTGCCTTGCTGATCTTTGAGGGGTCCATTCTCTCCCTAGTTACCCTTTTATCCTTAATGTATTTGTAAAAACCCTTTTTACCAAAGATATCTCATGTCCCATTTTGCCCTCCTGCTTTCCCTTTTAAGTATACTCCTACTGCCTTTATACTTTTCTAAAGATTCACTCGATCTATCCTGTCTATACCTGACATATGCTTCCTATTTTTTCCTCACCAAACCCTCAATTTCTTCAGTCATCCAGCATTCCTTATACCTACCTACCAGCCTTTCCTTTCACCCTAATGGGACTATACTTTCTCTGGATTCTCATTATCTAATTTCTGAAGGCTTCCCATTTTTCAGCTGTCCCTATACCTGTGAACATCTGCCCCTAATCAGCTATTGAAAGTTCTTTCCTAATCCCCTGAAAATTAGCCTTCCCCCAATTTAGAACTTCAACTTTTAGATCTGGTCTATCCTTTTGTATCAGTTAAGGGAGGAGATTGTAGAGCCATTGGCCTTGATTTTTATGTCCTCGTTGTCTACAGGAGTAGTGCCAGAAGACTAGAGGCTAGCAAATGTGGTTCCCTTGTTCAAGAAGGGGAGTAGGGATAACCCTAGTAACTATAGGCCGGTGAGTCTCACTTCTGTTGTGGGCAAAATCTTAGAGAGAATTGTAAGGGATAGGATTTATGAACATCTGGATAGGAATAAGGTGATTAAGGATAGTCAGCATGGTTTT
>NC_057735.1:28771343-28827688 GCF_004010195.1 Chiloscyllium plagiosum
AGTTCATCTGCCTTCCCTGTTAGGCCTCTTGCATTGAAATAAATGCAGTTTAATTTATCAGTCCTACCTTGTTCTCTGCTTTGTCCCTACCCGCCCTGACTGTTTGACTCGTTTCTTTTCTCAAACATTCCAGTTTCAGATTGATCTCTTTCCTCCCTATTTCCCTGGGTCCCACACCCCCACCTTACTAGTTTAAATCCCCCCAAGCAGCTCTAGCAAATCTCTCTGCCAATTCAGGTGCAATCCATCCTTCCTGTACAGGTGACTTCTACCCCTGAGATTCCAATGATCCAAAAATATGAATCCTTCTCCTGTATACCAGTTCCTCAGCCTCCCATTCATCTGCTCTGTCTTCCTATTGCTACCCTCACTAGCTCATAGCACTGGGAGTAATCCAAATATTACTACCCTCATGGATCTCCTTTTTAAATTCTTGCCTAACTTTTTTTATTCTCCCTCCAGAATCTCATCCTTTCCCCTTCCTATGTCATTGGTTCCAATGTGTACAATGACTTCCTGCTGGTCCCTCTGCCCTTTGAGAACATTCTGCACCCTCTCCCAGACATCCTTGATCCTGGTACCAGGGAGGCAACACACCATTCTGATTTTTCGCTGCTGGCCACAGAAACATCTGTGCCTCTGACTAGGAAGTCACTGAAGTGTTTTGCGTGAAGGTGGGGCTGGAAGGTCATCCATGGGTCCTTCTTCCTGGTTCTTAGTTCAGCAGAGGTGAGAAAGCATCAGGTCGTAGCAAGAACCCACCTTATTTTACAGGCCTCCCATCTCCTTCCTCATTTATGGCAGGTTGGACGAAGGTCTCCTAAGTGTTGATGGTCAAGGAAGGCACACACTCGCACATGCACACATGGACACCTCGCACTGCTTGGGAGGTTATCAGAACAGCTACTGTGGATCCAATTGGTCTAAAACAGTGTGGTGCTGGAAAAGCACAACCAAATAGGCAGCATCCAAGGACTCTGATCTGCCACGTGTTTTGATTCTAATCTCCAACATCTGCAGTCCTCACTTTCTCCTGGACCTGATTTGGTGCCAACAGCACTGTTTTTTAGTCCTGTTCTGGCTGGACTGGAGTCAGAGCCTGCCTCCTTGCCTTACCTGTGATGTCAATTGCTCTGCTGTAGATTACATGTTCCCTCAGCCAGACAACTGAAGAAGCATCTATGTTGACTAAAGCATATGAAAGTTTGCAGGTTGCAGTTTGATTCTTTTCAGAGTGATTTCAGAGTCAACCACAGATTTCCTTCCCTAAACCTCATTACCAAATCAGATGGGCTTTTCCAAGAATCAAGTATTTTAATGTTCACAATTAATGAGACTGACATTTCCTTCCAGCTTTATGAATTCATTGAATTTAAATACCATTCTTTGCCTGGAATTCCCTAGCAGCATTATGGTGGTCCTTCCACGACTTGGACAACAATAACTCAAGAAAGAGGCTCACCATCATTTTCTTAAGGACAATCAGGAGTAGGTGACAGCCCTTGCCATTTAAGCTGATTTTTCATAATAACTATATGTAGAATTAACAGAGGCCAGGAGAAGATGATACATCCTCTCTACTTTAAAGGTCTTATAAAACTTTTTCTTAGTTTTTCTCATTTCTTAGTTTGATGATTCATAATAGTTGGTCCATTGCAATAATTTATTTTAGATATATTTAGTTTAATAAATAATAGTTCTTCTCCTATGATACTGTGTTTAGAATAGCCACAAATACAGCTCATAATTGATCCGAGAACAGAAAAATATTGGCTGGGCTTTATTATCCAGAAATAGAAAAACCATTTGTGAGGTGATTGAAGCACTTAATATGGTAAGGTTGGAAGTTTAACACTTATGCTTACCTCTGACTGTAAGAACAGTGTATCAAGCTTGTTTAGTTTGTTCAAGGAATGGCAAATAATCAACAAATGAGAAACTGCATGCTTATGGTTTGCATCTGTTGTTGCATCCCTGTAACTGGTGGTACCGAGGCAGTAATATCAGTGACAGCTTTTCTGTTTACCGCTGTAAACCTTACAGGAACAATGATATGGTTTCATGAAAATGAAGTTGTCAGTTTCTGGCAATAGTTTTGAAATGTTTTTGATTTTAGTTTCTGAAATTATTATGAACTGATGAAGGTCATTTAATTGGGTGGTGGACTCAGCTTTACTAAAGGAGGTTGGTCTTGCTTTTGTGGGTTATTTGGCAAGTCAAGTTTCCTTTCACTTTACCTCAGTTGTTTTCCTATCTAAGAATCTTTGTTCATCAAACAGAGAGCTTTCTGATTTTTGTCATGAATTTTGTATACATGACATATTCTGAGACAGCTTTGTAATACTGTTTTTGGGACACAGATTACATTACTGCATTGCTGTTTATGAAGAGTCACAAGTAATTTGCAAAGATGCACCTTTAACCATAGTTGAAGAATGTCCATGTGTCTGCTATAATTAGCTGGGCAAATCCAATCCCTCTTGCCTACTGGGTTCAAATGAAACAATCTAATGAAAATTGTGCATGGTACAATTTAACCATTTTGATTCAGGAATGTTTAAACAGTTTCCCTTTAAAATAGTTTTCTACGACATGATTTAGAGATAAGACATTTAATAAATCTGAGATTTCAGACAAAGTTTGATTCTGGCAGTCCAAAATTAAGCATGCCTTTACCAAATCACAGAATGTGTAAGCATTGAATTCTGTCGCAACACTGAAACTTATCCAATGATTTCATACCCACTCTATCAATTGCTGTTGTGATCAGGAAAGTAATTAAGAAATTTTTGTTTTATTTTGTGTTGATGTGAATAAGTTTTATAAGACCTTTAAAGTAGAGAGGATGTATCATCTCCTCCTGGCCTCTGTTAATTCTACATATAGCTATTATGAAAAATCAGCTTAAATGGCAAGGGCTGACAAGCTTAAGTGCTTGTCAACAAAAGTTGAAATGTAGCAAGTACATGCATTACGTACACACTCCGAGGATAAGCAGGTTCTTGCCCTAATGACAGCGTGTTTGGGTATTCTCATGCGAAAGACCGTTGTTCTCTGAGTAGCTAGTCAGTGCTCTTGAGTCATTGGTGTTGTTTGAAAAATTTGAGGAAAAATTGTTTCAGATCTAGGCTAGCAGTGGAATGCTTCATGTTCATTTTGTTATGAAAATGTGGGTGTACTGTACCTTTAAGAGAGTTAAAAGCTAGCAGAACTACCAGACAGTACCAAGTGCTCTGAATAAGATACAAGGTAACATGTAGTCCAGCAGCTAGCATAGCTGGTTGCTTGAAGACAAAAATGAATTCAAATTTAGCCAATTAGTTTAAATTATATCCCCAAAAAACCCAAACTCCAATCAAGTTTGAATTTAGTATATTGACAATATTAAAGCCAATGACACAATCTGATGCTTTGGGGGTAAAAAGCAGGAAAAATTGAACAGTTGAGGGAGAACTGCCAAAAGACCAACAAATGTAGGCTGCTGGTCAGAACTCTCTGAAAGGTATCTATGTAGACAAGGAGTTTGCACAGAGAAAAACAACAACACACACCTGGAGAGCAAATTTGCAAAGAGAAAATTCGACAACTATAGAGTCATAGAGTCATAGCAATGTACAGTTGGCTGTACAGCTGCACAGATGTACTGCTGGCTGGCTTTGAAATTTGAATTTTTCAGTAAATCTTAATCGGGGTTTTATCGGACGAGTATTATAGAAGGGAAAGTAAAAGATAGGTTAGAGGAAGAAGTTGTAAATAGTTGTTCGTTAATTATTCTCAGTTATAATTTAAGTAATAAAGTTGTTAATTTTTACTTTAAATAGTTCTTGGCCTCTTGGATTTTCAGAGGGATAAATCTTTACTGTGTTGCTGGTTTAAATTAAGCATGAGGGTTTACACTGTAACTTTACCGTTTCAACAGAATGTTATAAATCTCTGGATGTCTCATTGATAGTAAGGAAAAGATGTTGCAATAACTTCATTTTCACCTCAATTTTCTTTTCACAGCATGCAGCTGAGCTGGAACAGAAGCAGAATGAAACGGAAAACAAAAAAGTACATGGAGAGGTGATAAAGTATGGCAGTGTAGTGCAGGTATGTGCCTTCTATAATAACACATTACAGTTACATTGCGCTTTTGCTTGAGAAAACATCCTTAGACATGAAGAGAATAAATGAATGATGAACAAAAAGTAGGGCCTTGGGGAAGCATATCAAAGCAGTGTCTTTTAAAGAAGGACAAAGGAAGAGTGGAATGTGTTAAGGCAGAGGCTTTTTGTGGAGCAAATAACTAAATGAGGAGATGAGATGTTTATAGCGGTTAAAAATGGGAGGCGGGTTGGGAAATAACTTGGGTTATTGAGCTTGAGAGACACAAAGACAAGAATCAATGTTTCATTAGCAGGTGAGTGAAGACAGGAGCAAATGCAAACTTTGTAACCTCTGTCCTCGCAAACCTGAGATTTTCTATGCTCCTCCAGTTCTGACCTCTTGAGCATTCTGCATTGTAATCCATGCACTATGGGTTATGTACCTTAAGCTACCTGAGTCCTTAGCTATGGAATTCTCTTCCTAAACCTCTTTACCTCTCTTTCTTTAAAATGCTGATTGAAATCTTTGATCAAGTTTTTGCCATATGTCCTAATTTCATTTTTTTTTTACAGTTTGCTGTGAAAGTTTGCTTTACAAACTTTCTGACAAGCATCTTTGGACATTGTGTTCAAGGCACTATATAAATGCAAATTTGATGTTCTTGAATTTGTTTGTTCTTTTGTAGCTATTAGTGAAATATCTGAGGTTGATATTGAATAAAATGGTGGCAATTGTAATCAGAGATGTGTCTCTGTAAGCATTTAATACCAAATTCTCCCACTTGTTGTTTGAACAGGATTCAATTTGCCAAAATGTTTCCGCATTTCAAACATATTTCAGGGTGTTTTAATTCTTAATGTTTTACACTGTTATTGATTATGAATCTAAACTGACATGTTTAGAATAATTCTCAATTCCTGAATGAGTGTGGCTGTCAACTGAAAATGTATGTTTGAGAAATGATGTTTATGTGTTACTTTTGCTCAATTTCAGCGTTGACTAATCCACCTTCTTGGCCTAATTTATGCTTCATGCAATTTTTCCCATTTGTGTCAAAATTAATGTGTGATATGCTCAACACTGACTGACTCCTGTCTTTCGGCCATAACAAGTTACAGTCAGCTGCATATTACAACCTTTTGAAATGCATACCGGTTTACACAATGATAATTATGTAGTGTTGGTAGCAAATCCTACCAAATGATACATGTCAAAGCAACTTCTATATAATAATACTTTTAAAAGCAATACAATTGCACTCAATTAATCATAAATATTCTGTACCCCTTTTCATTTTACTTAAAACTGGTGTTTTGGTGGTTACTGTTGCTGGTTTATTATACCACATTAAATATTTAGTTTGTTGTTCTAAAACTCAATCTGTTGCCTTAGTCCTAAATAGAGTAGAGAACAAGTGCTTTGGAGAATTGTTCTAATTTGAGAGCAGAGGGTTGATGGGAGTGGTCAAAGTTGTCAGTGGTGGGGAGAATAATGCCCTCATGCTAATCATTAATTGTTAAGCGATGCACATTAGATCAGTTATGACTTTGAAGCCATTCATGGTTCTGGTGTTATGGTTGGCAGATGTTATGGTTCATGAAGATATCGAGAACTTTAAAGAAAGAAACTTGAATCTTCAAGCTGAAAGTGAACTTTCACGTGTACATGGTGAGAAGTGAAAGTTGACAGAATGATATGGCAAGATGTTATATTTAAAGACTCTTAATGTAACAAACAGACTAACACCATCGCTGACTAAATATTCTTTTGTCAGCAACTTCCACTTTGAATTACAATCAGAACTTTGGCTTTTTAATTCTAACAAAACCAATAAACCCACTTCACATGTATACGCAATACTGTCCCTTTAGTAGTCTTTCAATTTTCCCTGAACCAGTCCAAAGTGATTTTTAGCTCCTGAGAGTTACTGCCATTCTTATCTTTTCCCAGTCTGATAACTTTTAATTCTAAACTGTCTTCCACAGTTTTCCAGATAATTCTCCCTTTCGCACAAATTAAATGAATCCTCCAGCTTTATTTCAAATTCTCACAAAGTTGATCCTTTGACTCCAAGGGTGTGTCTGAATGTTTCAGGAATACCTTAGGAACCCTTTGCTTTACAAAGCTCAACTCTGCAGTAATGACTGTCACATTGGCTTTGTATGCTGGTAGAAAGACTAAAATTCCTTAAGACCCCCAAGTTTGTTTTATCTTGGAAGTAAATGGACAGTTTAAAGCATAATTGTTTACAACTTGATATTCTGAATACCTTTTTGAGATCTTGAAGACTAACAGGCTAACTAAGGTAAATACAAATGTTGCTGCCATTGTCTGTAAGTATGAACACCTCATACCTTCCTTCCAGAAAACGGACCCTTCCTCTCTTCAATATTTAATGTCCATGTCACAAAGGCCTGTTGCTATGCAGACCTCAGAACAAGTCATATAACTCCATGTTATCCTCGATTGATGACACGGCCCCCAAAAATAACAACATCATAAAGCTCATATTTATAACAGTAGTATGCCAGAATATTTATTTGAACCCCTTAAGTTTCAGTTCCTATCACTAACTGAAACTTATAAGATAGAGAATATCAAAGTTTCTTTCTTGTTTCATCGGGCAATGGAGAATCCTGAGCATCTACTGGTCTGCACAGTTGTTAACACACTCAGTGACTAAGAATATATTTGACACTGTTATCCAGGTATATGAAGGACACATGAGTTTGGAATAGGATTACCTATTTCAAAGAATAGAGACTTGCGTTAGTTCCAATGCAACTTTATTACACTGCAAATCTTGGGGAGTGACAGTGGTTGCAAAATAAGAGCTTTTACTTCTAGCACTGTTGCGAGAGTGATTTACAGTGGCACTAGTTTACATGAAAATTTTCCATATTAAATGTGCACAGGAATTCACAATTGAACTTCATATGCATAAGATTAATATATGTATGTAGCAACAGTCTCTACATACAGAGGAACATATGAAGACGGAACATGAGGAGGCCATTCAGCCCTTTGAGCTTGCTCTGACATTCGATGAGATTGTGACTGATCTGATTTTAATCTCAACTCTACAGTCCTGTATATTCCTGAGAATTCTTCAATTCCTTGATAATCAAGAATCTATTGACCTCTGCTTTAAATATAATTAAAGATTCTATATCCACTGCCTTTTGAGGAAAGGAATTTTAAAGATTCACAACACTCTGATGGAAAAATATTTCTTCATCTCTTTCTTAAATAGATGGCTCCTTATTTTTAAACTAAAACTCCGAGTTCTGCATTCTCCCACAGGATGAATTATTCTTTCCACAACCACCTGGTCAAGTCCTTTCAGGATTTTATATGTTTTAATTGTATAAACTGACTTTTCTAAACTCGAGAGAATACAGGCTTAGCCTGTCAAGCCTTTCCTCATAAGGCAATCTGCTTATTCCAGGCATTTGTCCATTAAAGCTTCCGTTAACTGCTTTCAATATATTAAAATCCTTCCATGAGTATATCTTCTATCCATGCCAATATGTTGCCACCTACACCAGGGACTTTTATTTTCTGCAAATTCTTTTAATTAGTAAATGCCTTCTGGAAATCTGAACACAATACATCCACTGGTACCCCTTTATCTACAGTGCAAGTTACTAATTCAACGTTCCAATCTTGGGCATCATGGTGGCTCAGTGGTTAGTACTCCTATCTCATAGTGCCAGGGGCGTGGTTCAACTCCAGTCTCAGATGACAGCCTTTATGGAGTTTGCAAACCCTCCCTGTGTCTGTGCGAGTTTTCTCCGGATGCGCCCGTTTCCTCCCATGGTCCAAAGATGTGCTGGTTAAGTGGAGTTGCCATGTTAAATTGCCCATAGTGTCCAGGGATGTGTAGGCTAGGTGGATTAACCATGTAAATGGTCATAGGAGGTGGGTCTGGGTAGAATGCTCTTTGGAGGATCACAGTGAGCTTGAGTGGCCTGCTTTCACACGGCAGGGGCTCTATGGTTCTCTGAATAATTTAGTTATACATGATTTCCTTTTGACTCTGTCTAATTTACTTGAACTTATAACATGCCCTGTTATAACATCTTTACTAGCTTCTAACATTTTCCCTATGACAGATGTTAAGCTAATTAGCTTGTAGTTTCCTGGTTTGTGCATCCCTCCCTTTTGAATTTTCCAATCTCAAGGAACCTTCCCCACATATAATGAGTTTTGGAAAATTAAAACCAATGCATCAACTATTTCATTGACTGCCCCTTTTTAAGACCTTGGGATGAAATGCTTTGTGACCTGGGGATTTGTCAACTTGCAGTTACAACAATTTACTCAGTACTACTTCCCTGGTGATTGTAATTTGCTTGAACACCTCCATCCTTTTCAATACCTGATTTACAACTATTTTTGGATATTATGTGTATCCACTCTAGCGAAGATTGACATATAATAACTGTTCAATTCATCTGCTATCTCTTTATCCTCTGAATACCCCAGACTCAGATGCAGGCATGTTATTCAAAAACTTCTTGAAAATATTTTGACTTAATTAAGTTTGTGTGGATAGTTTTTATTACTATGAATTGCAATTTACAACCTTGCCACAAAATATATGTCATGGGCTCTTGTGAAGTCTATGTTAAACTAAAATAAATAACTGCCACAAGAACTTGCTATTGTAGTTGACTATGCATTCTGGGTAGTTTTATTCTCCTAAAATATCTCAACAATCAGCAGGTGAGATCAAGTTCAGCAACGCATTTGTAGGGCCCTTACTTCCTGCATTCAACATCACAATAAAGGGAAATGTTTATCCAGATGTAAAATGTACTTGCTTGTGTTGAGTAATGCAAGCACAGCTAACTTCAGGAAATTTATTCAAGATGATAGGTGCATTTTCACCTCATGAAAATAAGCTTTTGACACGCGTGTAATAGACTTTGTGACAATTGTTTTGTCTAAATTCATTGTTGTAATTCCTCCAAATTATTGATGGAAGGAACTATTCTTTGAGACCCAGGAATTGCAAAATTGTTCGAATTTGATTGTAGTTCCTTTCATTAAAGACAGCTATCTGAATGATTCTCAGAAACAAATTACAAGTATTACAAAGTATTACAAATACTTGTAATTCTCAAATGCATGTTCAAATGAAGTGACCTTGTACATTTAGCCAGCCATTTCCTCAAAACATGTAAACGAAAGCAGCAGCTACTGAGATGAAGCACCATCAGATATTTTTGATTCACTACCTTTGAAGGAAAGCATTTGCATTGGCAAAATGTCAGACTTAAACCACAAGGGTCTATTTATAATTGCAGTTTAGTATGTTGTACTCAGTCAATGTGAATGAGCTCATGTTATTTTTGCAGATGACTTGTAATGCAACTATTGTTTACAAGTAGTAGAACTACTGAATAACTATCCATTATTGTGAAATTTACTTTTTCATTTACATAATTGCAAACAGGAAAGCTGCCTCCTGTATATGGGCAGTGAAGAGTGACTTTGGCTGTGTTTGAGGATTAATTAGGATAAATGCCAACAACATTCAGAGCTGTTACTGTACATAATGTCCTCAAATTGATTGGTAATGCCTTTTGACCTCAGTGTACACTCTTCAAAAGCATAAAGAACAAGGCTGCAGAACGTAAGAAGAGGAAGTATTGACTAACATGCTAAAGATAATAAAGTATGCAGTCAGATGCTTGCTCTAGTTTTCTGCTTCCTTCTTCTTTTAAGTCTCCTCCTTCCTATTTCACTAAATGGTTCCAAATCTTAATGGCTCCAGTTCAATCGAAAGTGCATTGTCCAAGTGATCAGTCATTATCTGAGTTTAGGCCAAGGGATGGTTCTTTTCCCACAGACCCACTAATGTGATTGTTGAAACTATGGACGATCTTGGAGAAACACTATAACTGGACAGAGTGTCAGGTAACATATCTCCAGGCAGCATTCCCCTAATCTTGCTTCTTCCAATCAGAAACCATGAAGCATTTCCTGTTGAATCTTTTCTAAAGCTATGTTTGTCGTCCACCTCCTTCTCACAACTAATTGCACCAACTATCCTCCAATAGTTACACCTCAAGTGCTTGTTTCCAGGCAACTCTACTTGAGTCTACTCTCATTTGTAAAATGAACTTGAGAACAAACTCCATTTAGCTCCACACACACATTGCTGGGAGACAGACAGCTTCATCCAGATATTTAACATCTTTATGAATGTGAGGATATTAATTCAAGCAACCACAGTCCATCAGTAATTCTTATACTTCGAAAAGATGTTGTGAAACTTGAAAGGGTTCAGAAAAGATTTACAAAGGATATTGGAGAATTAAGCTAAAGGGAGAGGTTGAATAGGCTAGGGCTGTTTTCCCTGGACCATTGGAAGCTGAGGGATGACCTTATAGAGATTTGTAAAATCATGAGGGGCATGGATAAGATAAATAAACAAAGTCTTTTCCCTGAGGTGGGTGAGTCCAGAACTAGAGGGCATAGGTTTAGCGTGAGAGAGGAAAGATATAAAAGAGACCTAAGGGGCAACTTTTTCATGCAGAGTGTGGTATGTGTATGGAATGAGCTGCCAGAGGAAGTAGTGGAGACTAGTACAATTGCAACATTTAAAAAGCATCTGGATGGGTATATGAATAGGAAGGGTTTGGAGGGATATGGGTCAGATGCTGGCAGGTGGGACTAGATTGGGTTGGGATATCTGGTCGACATGGGCGAGTTGGACTGAAGGGCCTATTTCCGTGCTGTAGATTTCTATGACTCTATGTGTATGTACAAACAAAGTAGTTTCTTACATCAGTAGTTTCATACAATTAATTTTGAGGCCTTTCAGCTACGTTCAACCAAAACATTTGCCAGAAAGCCTGTTGCAAGTGTATTTATAGAATGCCATTAGCATGAGGATTTTCAGAAAGGTGAAAATGCACTTATTCTCTTGAAGTAGATTTTTTAGGTTAGCAGTGCTTCCATTATTCCCTCTTCTGGTTAACCAAAGAACTTTTAAATTTAGATAAAACATTTTTCATTATTTTGACATTGAGAGTTCTTTTCAGGAAGTAAAGGTATTACATATCCTCACTGAACTTGATCTTACCTTCTGATAGCTTTGCTATTTTGGGAAAACAAAGCTACCAGAATACATGATCAACCGGAAGAACAATTTCTTCAGGGAAATAAAGGGTCATTTATTCTGGTTTAATATAGACTGCACAAACTTACATGACATTCAGTGGAATGTCTGCCAGAATCTTGTGTTGCAACTCACAATAATAAGAACTATTCACAAATTGTTAATGAAGTAATAATCAACCCAACCAGATTCCAGCCCATCAGTCTATTTTTAGACAGCAGCAAATCATAGAAGATGTTGTTGACACTGGTTTTCTCCAACAGCTTGTTGATACTCTGTTTGAGTTCCACCAGGATCACTCAGCTCCAGACAGTCATAGCATTGCAGCAAAAAAAAATGAATTCCAGTGTTGAAGCGTAGGTGCCCTTGAGATCCAAGCATTGTTCAGGATAAAAGGTGAGGTTGCTATCGTCCCAGGATACCATAGGACTGCTCTCTCATTAGACAGAGGCAACTGGTGATAAATTCAACCTAAGGGTCACTAGACCTCAGGTGAGGGATGAGGTTGAGAAGGTGGAACCTTCCCGGTGATCACTGTGGGAAAAAGGAGACCAAGTAAAATTGAAGCCATTTTGAAACTCTATTTGTTGTAGTCATATCAAGCTTAGAGGAAGATGGTTTGGTTGATGGGAAGTCAACTATTTCAGTGCAGTGACATTGCTGCAGGATTTCCCCATCAGAGTACCTGGGCCTAATCCATCTTCAGCTGCTTTCTTCCATCAGAAGGTCAAATTGCAGATGGTGACTGATAATTGCTCTTTGTTCAGTTCCACCATATCTTCTTGTAAAAGGAAGCACTTTGTGCCTGCACACAGAATGATATGGAGAAAATACAAACTTTGATTGAAAAGTGACAAGCAGCATTGACATACAGGCCCTGGGCAATGTCTATCTTCAGTAAGAGAGAAGGGTCTTACCACCTTCCCTTAATATTTAATAGCATTATCGTGACCAAATGACCCAGCGGTAACATTGTGGAGCATCAATATTGACTAGAAATGTAATTTGACATGATACACCAAAACACATGTCTACAAAAGTAGATCAAAAGCTGAGTATTTTGTGGTGCAAATTACTCACCTCAATAATCCACATGGTCTTAATGCCACCTGTGAGCAACAAATCAAGAGTCTGATAAAATGCTTGCTACTTGTATGGATGTGTGCAACTCCAACCACACGCAACATCATCCAGATAAAGCAGCTACATAATTAGAACTCACCACTTCAGTTATTTACTCCTTCACTGTTGGAAGTCTGCTAGCTACCAACCATTCCCTGTGTCAGTCCATCCTGTCACCATCCTGATGGGGGATGCATGACTAACATCATGATTATGCCACCCAATTTAACATAATACTCTGGATTTACTCAAGTTGGCTATTGGCTCGCAAGGGTGAGTCTTCCTGCCCAGTCAGGGGCAGAAGGGTCTGGTTTAGGCCATTCAGCTCATCCACAATGTGTTATCATTGCAGGTCAGGCTTCTTTCTGGTCTCTTGTTTTGCTGTCAACTTTCCTTCTGGGATGGTGACCCGCCCCCATAAATTTCAGAGCTTGACCACATCCTGTGAATTTGGTGAGAGAGTAGTTTAGTGTTAAGAGCTACTCATTGTCTCTAACTATGCCCAGAATCTTAAAGGGGTCTGAACGACATTGGCAACAGTGAATCTTTGGCAGAATCAAGCTGATCAGGGCCATCTCAGTGTTGGGAGAAACTTGGCCCATCGTTTATACTTTTGACAAATGTCATGTTGAGTTTCTCACTAGATGGTGCTAAGTTGTCAATTAAAGGGGAATATTACCTGTTAAGTGCCTTAATGGTGAAATGTACCTCCATGATAGTCAGCATCCTATCTAACCAGACAAACGTTAAGTACGGAAAGCAGAGTGGGAACCATGCGATTGCACGACCTCCGTGTTGGACACCGGTTAGCAACAACTCAAGGCACTTTCCATGGGCACTTGCTACATGCACAACACATCTACAGACATTGATATCCAATGAATGTCAACCTGTAAGAACTCTCATGGTTCATCTCAATCCATTTATAGGACACTTCTGTATTTCAGTGCTGCACCTCAGGCTGTGCCAGCAACTATCACTACAATATGATGTGCCCAGGGGTGTGCCCCCATTTCATGGACTGGACCAGGCTGCATTTTTTAAAAATAATTCAATTGTGGGTTGTAGGTGTCATTGGCTGGCCTGTTCTGGGTTGGCCTTGAGAAGATGGTGGTGAGCTGCCTTCTTGATCCGTTGCAGTCCACATGCTGTAGGTTAATCCACAATGTCCTGAGGGAGGGAATTCCTGGATTTTTAACAAACGACAATGAAGGAACAAATATATTCCCAAGTCAGGATGGTGAGTGCCTTGGAGGGGAACTCCAGGTGGTGGCATTCCCAGATATCTGTTTCCCTTGTCTGTATGGAAGTGTTGTGGGTTTGGAAAGTGTTGCCTAATGAGCCTTGGTGAATTTCTCTAGTGCATCTTACAGAGGTTGCTGCTACTCAGCATCGGTAGAGGAGGGAGTGGATGCTTGTGGATGTGATGCCAATCAAGCACTTTGTCCTGGATGGTATCTGCTTCGAGTGTTATTGGAGCTGCACTCATCTAGGCAGGTGTTCCATCACAGTCCTGACTTGTACCTTCTCGGTCGTGGACAGGCTTTGGTGAATCAGGAGGTGAGTTATTTATTGCAGTATTCCTAGCCTCTGACCTCCTCTTGTAGCAATTGTAGTTATATAGAGTCATTGAGTCATAGAGATGTACAGCATGGAAACAGACCCTTCGGTCCATCTTGTCCATGCCAAACAGATATCCAAAATTACTCATCCCATTTGCCAGCACTTCGCCCATATCCATCTTCATATTCATAACCTTTCCTATTCATATACACATCCAGATGTCTTTTAAATGTTGTATTTGTGCAGGTTCAACCACTACCTCTGGTAGTTCATTCCATGCATGCACCACCCTCTATGTGAAAAAGTTGCCCCTTAGGCCCCTTTTAAATTATTCTCCTCTCACTTTAAACCTATGTCCTCTAGTTCTGGACTCCCCAACCCAGGGAAAAAAGACCTTGTGTATTTACCCTCTCCATGCCCCTTTTGTTTTTATAAACCTCAAGAATGGTAATAGTGGGGGAATCAGTGACGGTAACACCACTGAATGTCAAGGTGCAGTGGTTAGCTTGTTTGTTTTGTATTGCCATTTGTGTGATGTGAATGTTACTTTTCACTTGTCAGCCCAAGCCTGGACATTGCCTAAATCTTGTTGCATTTGAACATGGACTGCTTCAGTTACTGAGGAATTGCAGATGGTGTTGAATATTGTGCAATCATCAGTGAACATTCCGACTTCTGAAACAAAAACAGAAATTGTTGGAAAAGCTCGGTAGGTCTGGCAGTCTCCGTGGAGAGAAATCAGAGTTAATATTTCAGGTCCAGTGACCCTTCCTCAGAACTGAACCACTTCTGACCTTATGATGGAGGGAAAGTCATTGATGAAGCAGCTGAAGATGGTTGGGCCCAGGACACTACGCTGAGGAGCTCCTGCAGAGATGTCCTGGAGCTAAGATGACTGACCTCTAACAACCACAACCATTTTCCTAAGCGCCAGATATGACTCCAACCTGCAACCTCCACCCTGGGTAACCATTGCTAGGGTTTTGCTAGATTTGCTCAGTTTTGCTCAGGCTCCTTGATGCCACACTCATCAAAGGTGGCCTTGATGTCGCTGTCACTGTCACCTCACCTCTGGAATCTTTGGGCTGTTCGCGCACTAACGTTATGCTCACTCACTTTGATCTGACCTGGATGCTCACACCATCCCTGCTTGCATTTCCTTATGCCTTTTTGTGCTTTGCCCCCTCTGCAGGTAATAGCAGGTTCATATTACTTCTGTTAAAAATCACACAACAGGTGATAGTCCAACAGTTTTATTTGGAAACACCAGCTTTCAGAGCCCTGCTCCTTCATCAGGTGGTTGTGGAGTATAAGATTGTAAGACACAGAATTTATAGCAAAAGTTTACTGTGTGATGTAACTGAAATTATAATTTGAAAAGGACCTGGATTGTTTGTTAAGTCTCTCATCTTTTAGAATGAACATGTTGGTTTCAGTTATTTCATGTGAAAATTGCAGAACTTTTTAAAAAGTTCCCTGCTCAGTGAACTTTAACAATTGGTGTCATGTCGGCTCATTTAAGGTGTGAGCAGCCCTGTGTGAGACTGTCTGTGCCACAATGGTCAGACTGATACTCATCTAAAAAATGGATTTACAGAATCTTACATGGATTCATGCTGTGTTTGAGTAAAATAAAATGTAATTCTGCAAGACAGGTTTGTGGGGTGAACGTGTGTGTGTGTATATATATATGTAGGGACAGAGTTATGAGTGTCTGTGTGTGTGTGTATGTAGGGACAGAGTTATGAGTGTCTGTGAAAGAGTGTGTGTGAGTGTAAAGTGGTATACGTTTGTGAGAGGGTGCATGTGTGAGTGTGGGAGTATATGTGTGAGAGTATGAGAGAGTGTCTGCGTGAGTATATGGGTCTGTAAGAGTGTGTGTGTGTCTGTAGGGGTTTGTGTAGGTGTGTGTGTGTGTATGTGTGCGCGCGCGTGCGAGCTACGGCAAAGGATGAATGGACACTGCACAACAATCAACAGACAGGAATGTTCCCTCCCATCGGAGAACACTTCAGTGTTCTGGAACATTTGACTTTGGACCTTCAGGTGACCATCCTCCTTTGGGACAGGCAACAGCGAAAAGTGGCCGAGCAGAGGCTGATAGCCAAGTTCGGTACCCATGAGAATGGCCTCAACCAGGACCTTGGGTTCATGTCACACTTCAGGTGATCCCATTGCACCACACACGCACGCACACACATGCACACACACTCTCTCATACGTTCACACATACACTCCCACACTCACATATGCACCCTCTCTCAGACTTATACCCCTTTACACTCACACACGTACACACACACTCTCACACCCCTACCCCCTAGCCCCTCACACAGACAGACCCACATGCACACATACACATATAAGTTTGTGGGGTGAATTTGTACTTGCAGAATTACATTTTATTTTGCTCAAAAACTGCATGAATCCATTTAAGATTCTGCAAATCTGTTATTTAGACTAGAATCAGTCTGACCATTGTGGCACAGACAGTCTCGCGCAGGGCACCTCACACCTTAAATGCACTATCTGGGCCGACATGACACCAATTGTTAAGGTTCACTTGGGAAGGTAACTTTTAAAAAGGTTCTGCGATTTACATATGAAAGAACTGAAACCAACGTGTTCATTCTTAAAGACAAAAGACTTAACAAACATTTCAGGTCTTTTTCCATGAATAATTTCATTTACATTACACTGTAAACATTTGCTATAAATTCTGTGTCTTACAATCTCATACTCCACAACCACCTGATGAAGGAGCAGTGCTCCCAAATAAACCTGTTGGACTATAACCTAGTGTTGTGTGATTTTTAACTTTGTCCACCCCAGTCCAACACCGGCATCTCCGAATCGTATTATTTCTGTCTTGCTTTGCTGTTTATACAGAAACAAAGCCAGGACGTTTGTCATGGTGTACTGCATTCTCAGTCAAGAGAAGGGGAATAGTCTTCAGTCAGGGAGTCTTGGCGCAGTAAGGGTAGCCTCCAATATCAGCCCAGGGTGACACAGTGGCTCAGTGGTTAGCACTGCTGCCTTGTAGCACCAGGGTCACAGGTTTGATTCCAGCCTTGGGGGACTGTCCATGAGGAGTTTGCATATTTTCCCATGTCTGTGTGGGTTTCCTCCCACAGTCCAATGATGTGCTGGCCAGGTGAATTGGCTGTGCTAAATTGCCGATAATGTTAGGTGCATTAGTCACAGGGAAATGGGTCTGGGTGGATTAATCTTCGGAGGGTTGGTGTGGACTTGTTGGGCCAAGGGGTCTGTTTCTACACTGTAGGGAATCAAATCTAATCCTGTTTGCCATTCAAATGTCTCCGGTAACAGACGTGATTTCCAGGGTGACACAGTGGCTCAGTGGTTAGCACTGCTGCCTTGTAGCACCAGGGTTACAGGTTTGATTCCAGCCTTGGGGGACTGTCTGTGTGGAGTTTGCATATTTTCCCATGTCTGTGTGGGTTTCCTCCCACAGTCCAATGATGTGCTGGTCAGGTGAATTGGCCGTGCTAAATTGCCGATAATGTTAGGTGCATTAGTCAGAGGGAAATGGGTCTGGGTGGATTAATCTTGGGCCAAGGGGTCTGTTTCCACACTGTAGGGAATCAAATCTAATCCTGTTTGCCATTCAAATGTCTCCAGTAACAGACGTGATTTCTTACACTATTTTTGCTCATTACTTCACCCTTGACAACTGTTTATCACGAACATTCTGAGTAAGTTTTATCTGCTTTTGAGTGGACAGTTAAATAATAGTCTGAATAGCAGGAAAAAATCTAGGTTTAAGATAGCAAAAAAAATTAATTAATAATTACAAATGACAAACATGTGAAAACAAATTCAAATTTTTAAACACACTCAACCACCTTCATCCTAAATTCCTGTTATTTTACGAGTATTTGTGTAATTGGTGCAGATTGGGTTATTGTTGTAGTCTTTATCCATTTACACTGCATTGACATTTGTGATCGAAATGGGGCCATTTCTGTCTTACTTCACGAATGCGGTGTATATCTATGTGAAGCTGGTGCACTTTACTCAGCATGTGGTTCTGGTATAAGTGGAAAGTATAGAAGTACCAAATGTTGCATGGAAAATGAAAAGTCTGAGACCTTGCCATGATTAGGCTTTTAAAAATATTTGCTTGTAACAACTTAATCTTTTGTGCCACAGCAAATTATTCAGTTTTCTATTGGAGTCATAGAGATGTACAGCATGGAAACAGACCCTTCGGTCCAACACGTCGATGCCGACCAGATATCCCAACCCAATCTAGTCCTACCTGCCAGCACCTGGCCCATATCCCTCCAAACCCTTCCTATTCATATACCCATCCAAATACCTTTTAAATGTTGCAATTGTACCAAACTCCACCACTTCCTCTGGCAGTTCATTCCATACACTTACCACCCTCTGCGTGAAAAAGTTGCCCCTTAGGTCTCTTTTATATCTTTCTCCTTTCACCCTAAACCTATGCCCTCTAGTTCTGGACTCCCCGACCCCAGAAAAAAGACTTTGCCTATTTATCCTATTCATGCCCCTTCCAAAGTCTCTTTGTTCAGCAACACTCCCTAGGACCTTACCATTAAGTGTATAAGTCCTGCTAAGATTTGCTTTCCCAAAATGCAGCACCTCGCATTTATCTGAATTAAACTCCATCTGCCACTTCTCAGCCCATTGGCCATCTGGTCCAGATCCCGTTGTAATCTAAGGTAACCTTCTTTGCTGTCCACTAAACCTCCAATTTTGGTGTCATCTGCAAACTTACTAACTGTACCTCTTACGCTCGCATCCAAATCGTTTATGTAAATGACAAAAAGTAAAGGACCCAGCATCGATCTTTGTGGCACTCCACTGGTCACAGGCCTCCAGTCTGAAAAACAACCCTCCACTGCCACCCTCTGTCTTCTATCTTTGAGCCAGTTCTGAGTCCCAATGGTGAGTTCTCCCTGTATTCTGTGACATCTAACCTTGCTAACCAGTCTCCCATTGTGAACCTTGTCGAACGCCTTACTGAAGCCCACATAGATCTGCCCTCATCAATCCTCTTTGCTACTTCTTCAAAAAACTCATTCAAGTTTGTGAGACATAATTTCCCATGCACAAAGCCATGTTGACTATCCTTAATCAGTCCTTGCCTTTCTCAATATATGTACACCCTGTCCCTCAGGATTCCCTCCAACAACTTGCCCACCACCGTCGTCAGGCTCACTGGTCTGTAGTTCCCTGGCTTGTCCTTCCCACCCTTCTTAAACAGTGGCACCACGTTAGCCTACTCCAGTCTTCCAGCACCTCACCTGTGACTATCGATGATACAAATATCTCAGCAAGCGGCCCAGCAATCACTTCTCAAGCTTCCCACGGAGTTCTAGGGTGCATCTGATCAGGTCCTGGGTATTTATCCACCTTTATGTATTTCAAGACATCCAGCACTTCCTCCTCTGTAATACGGACATTTTGCAAGGTGTCACCATCTATTTCGCCATTTACTATATCTTCCATATCCTTTTCCACAGTAAATTTTGATGCAAAATTCTTCAGTTGCACTGAAAAAGTCCCAGACCCTTGAACTGCCGCAGACAGTTTTTTTTAAAAAAAGGGAAACTGTATGTTGGAGAAAGTGAGGACTGCAGATGCTGGAGCATACAGTCGAAGAGTGTGGCGCTGGAAAAGCACAGCTGGTCAGGCAGCATCCGAGGAGCAGGAGAATCGATGTTTCGGGCATAAGCCCTTCTTCAGGAATGAAGCTTGTGGGCCAGGGGGCTGAGAGATAAATGGGAGGGGAGTGGGGCTGGGGGAGAAGGTAGCTGGGAATGCGATAGGTAGATGAAGGTGGGGGTGAATGTGTTAGGTCGGAGAGGAGAATGGAGCAGAAGGTGGGTGGAAGATGGACAGATAGGACCATATAAGAGTTCGGTGCCAAGTTGAAAGGTTGGGATTGGGATAAGGTAGGGAGAGGGGAAATGGGGAAACTGGTGAAATCCACCTTGATCCCGTGTGGTTGGAGGGTCCCAAGGCGGAAGATGAGGCATTCTTCCTTCAGGCGTCAGGTGGTTAGGGTTTGGCGATGGAGGAGACCCATGACCTGCATGTCCTTGACAAACGACTTGCTGTTTGTCCAATATCCTGCAATCCACCAGCGTCCCTGGTGCCTAGGGCCATATCTAAAAGCCTATTGTGCACCTCTCCAAGCACACCTGTCCAAGCACTGTCAGTGTAGGGCTGCCCTGTACCAATCCTGATATCTGCGCCAGAGTTGGCAGACAGGAGGATAACAGTTGTCTGCAGTGTGGCAGGGAGTTGAAGGCCCTGCCGATGGGATGGTACAGATATGGGACTTCTCTTCTCCCAGGCCATGCAGTGGTGGAAAGAGCATGAGAACTTACCGGCCCTGGTCCGAAGTGTCACCAGGGTTAAAGAAGTCTCAGCTGTCTCGAAGAATGACCAGCATGAAAGGAAGAAAGTCAATGTGTTTCTCCACTTTGTCAGCGTAAATGCCTTAGGGGACTTAAAGTGTTCAACCACAGGGCAGTAGTGTTGGTCAGTGCTGGTGTCCCAGAGATGTTCTCTGAAATGATCTGCAAGTTGGTGTCTTGTCTCCCCATTGTAGAGGAGACCACATCGGGTGGTTTCAGAGAACATCACTGGGATACCTGCACTGACCAACTCCACCGTCCCGTGGCTGAACACTTTAAGTCCCCCTCCCACTCTGCCAAGGACATGCAAGTCGTGGGCCTCCTCCATCACCAAACCCTAACCACCCTACGCCTGGAGGAAGAACATCTCATCTTCCATCTTGGGACCCTCCAACCACATGGGATCAATGTGGATTTCACCAGTTGCCCCATTTCCCCTCCCCCATCTTATCACATTCCCAACCTTGCAAATTGGCACCACTTTCTTGAACGGTCCTACCTGTCCATCTTCCTTCCCACCTTCTGCTCCACCCTCCTCTCTGACCTATCACTTTCACCCCCACTTTCATCTACTATCACATTAATGGCTACCTTCCCCCCAGCCCCACCACCCTCCCATTTATCTCTCAGCGCCCTTGGCCCACAAGCCTCTTTCCTGAAGAAGGGCTTATGCCTGAAACATCAATTCTCTTGCTCCTCGGATACTGCCTGACCTGTTGTGCTTTTCCAGCATCACACTTTTTGAAACTGTATGTTAGTCTTCATAGCGAGAGGATTTGAGTACAGAAACAAGGATGTCTTTCCATAGGGCATTGGTGAGGCCACACCTAGAACGTTGTGTGCGGTTTTGGTCCCCTTATTTCAGGAAGGAAATTTTTGTGACAAATGGACTGCAGGAAAGATTGATCAAATTGATTCCTGGGATGACAGAACTGATGTATGAGGAGAGATTGAATCAGTTAGGACTGCATTCATTGGAGTTTAGAAAAATGGGGGGGGGTATCTCATAGAAATCTATAAAATTCTAATGAGATCGACAGGTTAAATGCAGGACAAATTCTATCAAGGTGGAGGAGCCCAGAACTAGGGATCATAGTTTAACAATAAAGCATAAACCTTTTTGAACTAAGGGGAAGGGAAATTTTGTTATCCAGAGAGTGCTGATCCAATGCCAGAGAAGGTGATTGAGGCTAAAATATTATGTGTTTTCAAGAACGAGGTATATATATCTTGTGGCTAAAGGGATCAAGGAATATGGGGGAAGATGGGATTTCGGTATTGAGCCCGATGGTTCCCCACGACCAGATTGAATGGCAGAGCAGGGTCAAGGAGTCAAATAACCTACTCCTGCTCCTATCTTCTCGATTTCAGTGTTTCTATTCTAATAGCTTGGGATTTGGCAAAGATTCAGGAGAACAGGAATGGACTGGACAGAAAGTCTGCCCCACCCTAAGACAACTTTTAAGAATTTATGGCTGCTAAATTTCAGAGAAATATTGGACATACTTTGGCTGGTTTACATGCACTCGTGTCAAATCTAGCACTTGGCTGCATCATAGGCTACATAGTTAAGATGTGTAATAATATATAGCTTCTCAGATATTCTTCCCAAAAAGTGGCATCTTATCTTTGATTAGAAAAGTGTCAATGTTAGAAATGAAATACAACTACGAGAAACTATGAATGGGTAATTTATTTTTTAAACAAGTCAGCATTGTTTTGAAATTCATACTTCTTTTGCAGGGTTAGTGACATTTCTGGATCACTTGTCTGTTCGCCCACAATGTTCTTTATATTATCTTCAATTGCTGTCTTTTTAAGTGAAAATAAGTGGGTATGCTTTCTAGAAAGATGCCTGTTTGAAACTGCATGCCATCATGTGTAGGGATACAATGTGGCTTTGTTCTGTTTACTTGTACATTCATATATTTTGGCACCAATTATGCATGAGCCAACTCTAGCATTTTGTGTTATTGTTCAAATTCCATTTGAAGTAGGTTCATAGTGAATAGGAGCTTCAATAATCAGGTCATTATTTTGTCTAAGTTGAAATGTCCATTCTTTTGCATGAACTGAATAGAGATGTTACCTTTACACATGGGCGGCATGGTGGGTCAGTGGTTAGCACTGCTGCCTCACTGCACCAGGGACCTGCATTTGATTCCACTCTCAGGTGACTCTCTGTGTGGAGTTTGCACATTCTCCCCGTATTGGCGTGGGTATCCTCTGGGTGTGCTGGTTTTCTCCCACAGTCCACAGATGTGCAGGTCAGGTGAATTGACCATGCTAAATTGCCCATAATGTTCAGGGATATGTAGGTTAGGTGCATTAGTCAGGGGTAAATGTAGTGTAATGGGTGGGTTACTCCTTGGAGGGTCGGTGTGGACTTGTTGGGCCAAATGGCATTACCACACTGTAGGGATTCCATAAAGGTGTATTTTACTTTGGAGGTTATATCAATTTCTTATTATCCAGAGCCAGAAAATTATACACTGTCAGACAACGGCATTTAGGCAAAAAGTATTGGCTAAATTTACTTACATACAATACAACAACACAACGTTATGATAATGAACATACTTGACTTTCACAAAATTTAAATTGTTCTGGAAATAATAATATACATAAGATTTTAAAGTCCTTGCCATTATTATTTAGTAGAATTACTTCTGCTGTTTTATGTCTACAGAATTCTACAATTTCCTTTCTGTCTTTATGTGGAAGTGGAATGAAGCCCTCCTATGTTTTACACAATTCTTTTGGGGGTTCAAAGGCAAGATATGGCATCCACCTTGTTAGGGGTTCCCTTCTCACTGGCAGACGCTCATAAAGTTGATCAATCTTACTTAGAGAGAAATTGAATTGATGGCAATATTTTGTTGTCTTGTTGAGTTGATTGTTCCTGACTTCTGGCCAAGGCTTTGAATATTGCACATTGAAATCCGGATTTGGTTGAAACCGGTTTGGTAATTATCAGTGAGAATCATATTTACTTACTTGGCATAATTGGTCATATTAATTCGAGGTGATGGTGTTATGTAATATGTATGTTATAGATTGTCCTTGTGCATTGCATTAAAATTTTACAACTAATTTCCTCAGCTGTCTGCTCCTCATAGGCCACAGATAAAAGATGAAATAGTTTCAGGTAATTTTTCAGATTGTTTCCAGCAGTTCTTTTGATGGTCTGCTGGTTCAGCTGCTCAGTGTCTGTATAAATTTCACTGTGGTCCTGTGTAAATCATAAAACAGGGCTTCACAGACTCAGCGTCAAGACCCCAGTTGGAGTTTCAGGTTGAGATATTGGGGTCAAGGGTCTGAGACAGGGATGGCAGATTCCTCTTCTTCTGTTCTAGTTAGCCTTTGCCCCTCCCACCACTCACCAAAGGGTTGAGACAATTTGCAAGCCTCAAAATGGTATGACAGTGGGAAATGGCTTGGGAAGCATTTTTGAAAAAAATATCCTGAATTCAAAAATTATCTATAAGTAAGAAAACAAGTACAACACAGATCCCTACACACTTTGTAGAATGTAAAGTGGAATCTTGACATTCCTCTTTACAGCTTCAATCCAATTGCAACAAAATTACACGTTCTAATCATGAAAGAAAACTATTTACATTCCCATTCAGTCTAAGAGGGTATCTCAAAACTTAATCGACCCTTGTTATGTTTAGGCAGAAAGACCTTCAATAGTGGTCTTCCCTCACTGAGCATTGGGAACAAATGCACCAACCTTTAGTGTGCCCCTTGACACATAGTGCTGGACCTTGGAATGTTCCAGTCTGCAACAATTGTTGTAGATCAACTATTTACATTTGAAGACCAATAGATTTTGTACAGACCAAAGAGCGTCTTTCACAGAGTTGTTGGTCCTCCAGCTGCAGTTGATGATTGTCTAAGTGTGCATCCTCGGGAACAGACATATAGCATAGAGTCCTGCGTCACGGGAGCTGCTGGGGACAAACGTTGACAAAAACCACTGCACCTCTCTCCGGTCCTTCTTTTCATTATAGAATCTGACTTTCATTAAAATTGGCTTCCAAGTGAAGCTAATGAGCATACAGCATTTCTGAAGGCACTTATTTATTTGATTTATTATAGTTATGTGTACCTTGGTATAGTGAAAAGCTTTGTTTTATGAGCAGTGCAGGCAAATCATAGCAGACAAGAATATACAGATCACAAGGGTGCTTAGACAGAATGAGACATACAGGTTACACTGCACAAGGGGTGCACAAAGCAAGCTCAACATTAACAAGATTAACGTTAAGGGGGCATAGCTTTAAATTAAGGGGGGGTAGGTATAGGACAGATGTTAGGGGTAGGTTCTTTACTCAGCGAGTCGTGAGTTCGTGGAATGCCCTGCCAGTAGCAGTGGTGGACTCTCCCTCATTATGGGCATTTAAGTGGGCATTGGATAGGCAAATGGAGGATAGTGGGCTAGTGTAGGTTAGGTGGGCTTTGATCGGCGCAATATTGAGGGCTGAAGGGCCTGTACTGCGCTGTATTCTTCTATGTTCTATGTTCTATGTTATTTGAAGTGAGAGAGTCCATTCATCAGTCTGGTAATGGCTGGGAAGAAGCTGTTCTTGAACCTGTCGGTGTGTGTGTTCAAGCTTCTGTATCTTCAGCTTTCCGGAAAAGGTTGCAGGAGAGGATTACTGAGGTGGAAGGGGTTTTTGATGACATTGGCAGCCTTGCCATGGCAGTGAGAATCAAAAATGGAGTCCATGGATTGGAGGTTGGCTTCTGTGATGGTCTGCACTTTGCTCACCACCTTCTGCAGTTTCTCACAATCCTGGACAGAGCAGTTACCATGCCAGGCCATTATGCACCTGGATAGTATGATTTCTATGATGCATCTGTAAACGTTGGTGAGGGTCCATATGGACATGCTAAATTTCTTCAGCGACCTGAGGAAGAAAAGACATTGTTGTGCCTTTGTGACTGAGATGAGGTAAAAAGGGAAAAATTAAAAAATGACAATAAACAAATAAGAAAGTATATTTTGGTATTAGATAAGTCAGAATTATTTAAAAAAAATGTAAGAGATTTCATATGTATGTGGAAAGCAAGGGAGTAACTAAAGTAAATGTTGGTCCCTTCTAAGTAGAGAGAAGAGAAATGAATAATGGGGAAGAAAGAAATGGCAGAGACAGTGAGCAAATATTTTGTGTTTGGCTTTATAGAAAAAGATACAAGTTTCATTCCATAAATGGATAATCACTAAGGGGATGAAAAGTGTGAGGAAGATGAGGAAATTAATAAAACAGAGAAAGAGGTATTGGAGAAATGTTTGGGTCTAAAATCTGACAAATCCTGAGAATCCAATAGCCCACTCTCTGGGGTTTAGGAAGTATTGCTGCAGCGATGTTAGATGCATTAGTTATGATTTTGCAAAATTCTGTATGTCTGGAATGGTTGCAACAGATTGGATGTTGGAAATTTTTTAAAACATTAATAAAACAAACAGAGGATTACAGGCCAGTTAGCTTAACATGAGTGTTTTGGAAAATGCTGGAATCTATTCTTAAGAAAGTCTTTACAATACACTTAGAAAAACAGTATTATTAGAATTAATCAGTATTGTTTTGCTTAAAGGAAAGTCCAGTTTGAAAAATGCATTTTATTTTGAGAATGTAATGATATATTAAGGCAGAACAAAGTGAACCAGAAGCTGTAATGCAGCTGGATTTTCAAAAGGCATGAGGGGGTGCAGCACAAAAAGTTAATAAGCAAGATAATGGCTCATGGGGTTGATAACATATTAGCATAGATAAAGAATTGATTAACAGACAGGAAGCATAAAATGGGTAAAAATGGGATATTTTCAAGTTGAATAGTGAAGTATCACAAGAATTCATGTTCGGGCCTCAGCTAAGTCCAATCTATTTTAGGGACATGGGTGAAGTGACAGAGAGTGAGTTATCTAAGTTTGTTGATAATGCAAAGCTAGTTGGAAGGGCAGTTGTGGGGAGAATACAAAGAAGCTGAAAAGCAACAAAGACATGTTAACTGATGGGTAATGAGGTGGCAGATAGATTATGCTTAGGGAAATGTGAAGTTGCTCTTTTTGGTAGAATAATAGAACAACAGGATATTTTAAAAAGGCAGGAAACTTGTAAATGTTGATGTTCAAAGAGACTTGGGTGTACTCATGCAAGGTATGTGAAAAGCTGTAAGGTACAGCAAGCAATTAGAAAGGCAAATGGTAAGTTGGCCTTTATTCAAAGGCAGAGCAGTATGCTCTGAGGTTATGCTCACGTCAATTGGTGCTTCTGGTTTCAGGAGACAATATTGTGCAAAAATATTTGGAGGGAATATTACTAATAGGGTAGATGCTGAGAGAATTCCTCCACTCGTACAGTCTCAGGATAAGGTGCCAATTACTGAGGACAAAGATGCGGAGAAATGTGTCAACGCAATGCATTGTGAATCTTTGAAACTCTTTTGCATCAGAAATGTGGAGTCTCCATTGCTATAAAGTCAAAAATCCCACGACACCGGGTTATTTGAAAATGCAAGCTTTTTGACCTTCCACTCCTTTCACAGGCAGCTAGTTGGAGTGGGGGCTCCAAAAACTCGTGGTTTCAAATACTGTATGCCTATTGGATCATAACCTAGTGTCATGGGATTTTTGACTTTGTTCACCCCAGTCCAACACCAGCACCTCCATTCCATTGTTATAGTTATTGGGTCTCTCCAGGAGTTGGAAAATGGAGAGTGGGCAGGCAGGTGGAGCTGAAATCCAAGATCAGTCATGATTGTATTGGATGTCAGAACAGGTTCATTGGGCACATTGTCCACTAGCGGCTCCCATTTCTTGTATGTTTGGAATGCTGGTGTACAAAGTAGTAGGTAAGGGCTCATGCCCGAAACGTCGATTCTCCTGCTCCTTGGATGCTGCCTGACCTGCTGCGCTTTTCCAGCAACACATTTTCAGCAAAGTAGTAGGTAACTCAACATTCTTTAAAGGTCAGTATTAGCTGGTTATGCCAGGCATATTGACATCACATTGTGATAGACTGACTGCTATTGACAAAAATACGATGATGTTGGGAATCAATTGGATATCTGAAGGATATTGAGTACAGTCTGATTGAAAATAGCATGTTTGCCTCATTGATTTAATTTTGAAAGGTTGTCAGTCTTTTTTTGAAAATAAAAAGCAAAGATTATGGATATCCACTGATATGCGTGAATTCCAGGCTGGATCAAGGTTTCCCCAGACTTTGGCTAATGTTGCTCAATATTTTAGTGCTTTAGCAACATTGCCGCTGAACTCCAGCAATATTACTTTTGAATTCCAGATGAAATGCTGACCAGTTTCTAAAAGCTCCTGATTATTTATTGCAGGAATCATTTTTAAGCACTATCATGTTTGATGTAATTTCTATCTCATTAATTGATCCTCTTCCACTTCAAAATGCAGCATACAGTGCATCAGAAAGGAAAATAAAAGGAACAAATGTCGAAGGAAAATGAGTATTAAATTTCTAAATATTTACTTGTTATTCAGGTCAATATGTTAACATTAAATAGTCGTCCATACTACACAAGAAGTATAATTATAAAACAATGCAGTATTTGATGGTTGATGAAGTGTCTGAATTTTAATTGATGCTCCATTCTGTGCAGTCCAGAAGATAACCCAATGCTCCAGTGCATTTGTAAAACAGTCATTGTTGGCATTTCTAATTAAATGTCTCATAATATTGGAAACGCTTCTGAATAAATATTATTCTGTTCCCCGAGTTATAATTTGTTTTTCACTTTCAGCTGCTGCACATGAAAAGCAACAAATACTTGACTGTGAATAAAAGGTTACCAGCACTTCTGGAGAAGAATGCCATGAGAGTCACCCTGGACGCGACAGGAAATGAAGGCTCCTGGTTATTTATTCAGCCATTTTGGAAGCTAAGGAGTAATGGAGACAATGTAAGAATATACCTACAATGGCATAGCAGTACTGACTGTTTTGGTGGTAACTAAAATGAACAATAAATGTTTAGGATTTATCATGTTTTAATGTGTCAAAACAAACTACTAGTCAAGAACATGCTGGAATGCAAAGTTTGCCTCCAGCTTTTTCCCAATATCACCAGTCCCTTTCTCCCTTACCACAAGCAACACACCAATGGAGTTCATAGGCTGCTTTATCGAAAAATGGAAACCACCTATTCACCTACCTCTGCTTCTTTCCCTTTTGTTGTCTGTCAAACTAAACTTAATTAGACTCCTGCTATAGTCCTAATGTGCTTTGTCCTAGCTTTTCTCTGATTTACTTCTGCCCTTTCCAAGCTCTGTGTTCCCTGAGACTCATCTCCAACTCCCTTGACCCCAATTTCACTATACTCGTGGCCAGCTAACATCCTTTACTGGGCAAGATTCTAGTTTCCCCTGCCTAAGGTCCTGTCCCACTCCCTTTCAAAATGACAGCTTTCATCCTTTCCTCAAAAATCCTCAATTTGTAAATTGTTGCCTCACTTCCAACCTCCCTTTACCCTCAAGTCTGTCATGAGCTGTTGTCTTCCCTGTCAATATACCACATTTCCTCAGCCACTGAACTAAAATAGCTGTAAGTAATATCACAGATGAATATCACAGTTTGACTTCACTAAAGGTATCCTACTTCAAATCCTCTGTTCCATTATCCTGGTCTGAGAAATTATTTTAAATTCCAATTTTACCTCCTATTCCATTCAGAACATCTCTGGCAATTGCTTCCATTCCCATCCACCAACTATGACATGGGATTCTCG
Organism: Chiloscyllium plagiosum; assembly: GCF_004010195.1. Taxonomy (NCBI): domain Eukaryota; kingdom Metazoa; phylum Chordata; class Chondrichthyes; order Orectolobiformes; family Hemiscylliidae; genus Chiloscyllium; species Chiloscyllium plagiosum. Next base: position 28,800,431 of record NC_057735.1, read on the forward strand.
TAAAGATTTATCTTTGGTCTTTTTCTAGTCTCTAATTACATAGTGCTGCTATATTTCTGGCCCCTTTCCAACAGCTCACCCAATATTTCATTGCTGTGTATTGTTGCACTGCTTGTCAAACATCCAGAAACGATGTATTTCTCCAATTAAATAAAATTAGCTCAGAGCTATTGTCATCCGCTATAAATTTCCTGCCCATCTTACTGATTCTATTCATCTTCCCTGGTCGCTTATTCACAACCTTGGCATTCTGTTTGATTTCATGTTGAGCTTCCAATCCTATACCCTCATCATTACAAGACTTTTTTACTTTTGCCTATAGCAGGTACAGAGGAAGTTACAAAACTGAAACTTCTCTTCAAGTCACACATCATCCTGATATAGAACTATTTTGCTGTTCCTTCAATGTTAGTATCCTGGAACATCTTTCCTAACAGCACTATGGGTATACTAACATCATATCAGCTGCAGCAGTTTAAACTGGTTCACAACCACCTTTCAAAAACATTTAGGACTAGTAAAATAAATGTTGACCCAGACAGCAACACCCACATCTGTAAAAGAAGAAATTGTGAAAAATAAACTTTATGAACTCTGAAACCTCCTCAAGCCCTGCAAGAAAATGTCGAATGTTCCCTCTCTCATCTCTTGTCCCGCCCCTATTTTCATGCTGTTATTCATGGTCAAGCATTTCACTGCCACACTCTGGAATCCTCTCTTTAAGCCTCTTTTCCTCAGTCTTTAAGCTCTCCTTCCCCCACCTTTGAAGCAACTAATTTGGGCATAAGGTCTATTTTTATCTGATAATACTTTTGGATTTCTATTGCATTAAAGATCACAGGCCATTTGATTCCTTACATTCTTAGCTTCTAGCAGTTTGGATCACTCAATATTCCAAATTGGCAAAAGACAAGAACACCAGAAAGAAGGAATATCAGAAAATATGAGAGAACCAAAGATAGGAGAGAACTGAAAAGGTGCAGGGAAAATGACGGAGATAGAGGATCAAAAAGGTACTTTGAGGAAGAAAATTGAAAAGGAGGATCAAGAGCAATAAAGAAAATTCTGTTGGCGAGTTTTGAGAAGATTTGTAGCTCAGGTTGAGGTTCTGGATGTAAGTTTGCTTGCTGAACTGGAAGGTTCATTTTCAGACGTTTCATCACCATACTAGATAACATTTTCAGTGAGCTTCACCGGAGGCTCACTGATGATGTTAACTAGTATGGTGACGAAACATCTGGAAACAAATTTCCAGCTCAGCGAGCAAACTTACATCCAGAAAGTTCTATTCACAAGAGCAGAGAGAATGAACTGCTTACCTCTGCAGTATTTATTTAAACAGCTTCATGTGTGGGCACAAAATACTTATCCATTTCATGCCAAGTTCATGAAAGCAGACAATGATGTACTACTTTGGAGTATATCATGGTTGAATTAATAAATTATTTATTAATCGAGAATTGCAATGATTTCAAAACAGTTTTTGCATGACAGTAATTAAGTTTCATTTTAATTTTCACATTTTACTAGTAATGATTAGTGATTATATTATGAATTTACAAATTTTATGTTGGCAAATAAGTTTTCAATGGTGCAATTTTCTTAATGTGAAGTGATATTTGTGATTTGTAGTGAATACCAACATGATGCTGTGTTTCAGGTGGTGGTTGGAGACAAAGTCATCCTAAATCCAGTCAATGCTGGACAGCCGTTACACGCTAGCAATTATGAGCTGCTTGACAACGCAGGCTGTAAGGAGGTAAGAACCCAAAGGAGGAAGGGAACTTCCGAAGAAAAATAGTGAAAAGAAGAGAAAAGAACTGGTTCACAGTAAAAGATGGAAAGAATAGGCAGAGAAGGAGGCTTAAGGAACAAAAAACAAAGAATAGAGAGGAGCAGGAAAAATAAAGTTGAGAATAGAGAGAGAGGGAAAGCTAACAGTCTGTATGGATGCAGCACCCTGTAGTATTTCCTCATATTCTGATGTATGTATTTTAGTCTAACATTCTCATGCTGTCCTCATGTAAAATTTCTCAGACTTCTGAAGTTTCCAAAATTGGAGGGTTTGAAACCACCAACTCCCATTGCCTTGCTGTCACAGAGTTACCAAATTGGAGACCTCCTGCTAAAAAAATAGGTCAAAAGACACATTGGCATGCACAGAATGAGAAACTTCATGAGCCATATTCAATGGTGTGTCATTCTATGATCCTACCAAGGAGGTTTTCAATAGTGCAAGATTAACTTGAGAGTGAGTAGATGCTATGTATGTAGTATTGGGTTATTCTGGCTACAAGTCAGGAATCAGGTTATGCAATTGGTACATGGAAAAATGGATGATTTCTGTAACTAAATGTTAGGAATTGAATTTTATACAAAATCAACTATTACTTCAGCATATAGAGTATATTTTTGTTTAAGAAAGAAAACTTTGAAGAGACAATGTTTTTGAATATACTATGAAATAAAATGATAACATATAACATTTTTGTGCAAATATGAAATGTGTTTGGGAGTGGAGGTAAATTGTACTCCACTTCTTTTGATGCAAAATTCAATTGCAAGCAAGATTCTGCCACTCATAGAAATAATGCAAAATGATTTGTAGAGACAGGTAGTCAATGGGTTGTTTACAACAAAAGGTGATGATTGTTTTCTTTCAAAGATATTTCATTATCTTTTATCTTTTTTAACTGTAGGTAAACTCTGTGAACTGCAACACAAGCTGGAAGATAAACCTTTTCATGAAGTACAATGATGATATGGAAGATGTTTTGAAAGGGGTATGAGTTATGAAACTTTGTTGGGAAAAGTTATTTCTGCAGGATAATTGTGATAATACACAACTTATTAGGTTAAAAATTCTGATCACTTATTATCAATGGGCAAAGCAGATGACCAACATTATTTTTCGCAAACCTTTCTTGCAATCTTTATTTGAAGCAGAAGATACAGAAACCCCTTCCAATGGCTTTGTGGATGCATCTACACCAAATCAACTGCAGTGGTTCAAGAATACAGCCTACCACCACATTGTCAAGGGCACTGAGCAGTAGGAAATAAATTATGGCCCAACAGACGATGCACAAATCTCGTGAGACTGTGAGGAAAGAGCAAAATTATGGTATTAGTTTTGTGTTGATAAAGGAAAGAACCAGCAAAAACACAATAGGGAAATAGCCTCCACCTGTTACATTGCTGGAAAGGCGCAGCAGGTCAGGCAGCATCCAAGGAACAGGAGAATCGCAGCAGGTCAGGCAGCATCCAAGGAACAGGAGAATCGCGTTTCGGGCATAACCTCTTCTTCAGGAATAAGGAAAGTGTGTCCAGCAGGCTAAGATAAAAGGTAGGGAGGAGGGACTTGGGGGAGGGGCATTGGAAATGCGATAGGTGGAAGGAGGTCAAGGTGAGGGTGATAGGCCGATGTAGGAGTCCAAGGACTTGCATGTCCTTGGTGGAGTGGGAGGGGGAGTTGAAGTGTTGAGCCACTGGGTGGTTGGGTTGGTTGGTCCGGGTGTCCCAGAGGTGTTCTCTGCAAGTAGGCAGCCTGTCTCCCCAATACAGAGGAGGCCACATCGGGTGCAGCGGATGCAATAGATGATGTGTGTGGAGGTGTAGGTGAATTTATGGCGGATATGGAAGTATCCCTTGGGGCCTTGGAGGGAAGTAAGGGGGGAGGTGTGGGCGCAAGTTTTGCATTTCTTGCGGTTGCAGGGGAAGGTGCCAGGAGTGGAGGTTGGGTGGGGTGTGTGGACCTGACGAGGGAGTCACGGAGGGAGTGGTCTTTTCGGAACGCTGATAGGGGAGGGGAGGGAAATATATCCACCTCCAAATGGACCCCACCTCCAGGGCCACCTCCAAATGGACCCCACCACCAGGGCAACCTCCAAACGGACCCCACCACCAGGGATATATTTCCCTCCCCTCCCCTATCAGCGTTCCGAAAAGACCACTCCCTCTGTGACTGCAAGATCTGACCACTGCCAATGATATTTAAAGGGATCATCAATTAATTGTAGTTCAGCTGTTAGATGCTTTATTTGAGTTGTTGCTTTGATGCTATAAGTGTTCAATGCCTTCTTTGGTTTGTTTGAAATTGTAGCAGTCTCTAGTGAATAGTGTAGCGAGTGTTAAAGACATTTTTGCTTATTTGCAAGTTAGCTGCTCAAAGACATGGATCTGATTTACAGAATGACTTGGGAAATTACCAGAAGTTGCAAATACTGGATAAGCTACTTTAAAAAGGAAGGCAAAGGAGGATTTTCACAGGAGGCCATGTTTGTCCACGTTTTCAGGAAGCAATTTTCTTAGCTGATCCTCAGGCAAGAACGGAGTCCAAAATGTTTGTGTTTCAATAAGGGATCCTGGCTGAAATCTGCAGCCTGCAGGCAAGGAGCAAATTGCCAGTGGAAGATGTCAATAGCACCAAACATGTGTGCATCTGGCATATTGTGGGATGGCAGTGGAAAGATTTAGGTCATCCCACAATATGTTGTGCACTCCTGTCTTCCAGACCTGGACAAAACCCTCTGCTAAGTCAGTGCTGGACTCACCCATGCTCCTTGATACTGACTACAGGCTTTCTGGCGGGTTTCTCAATGTACTACGCATGTTGTTGCACATACCCATCAGCTTCTTCTGTAGGTTGCCTGATTGAAATCCTCAGAGCTGAAAAATGTGTGGCTGGAAAAGCGCAGCAGGTCAGGCAGCATCCAAGGAGCAGGAGAATCGACGTTTTGGGCATAAGCCCTTCTTCCTGAATAATCACAGCAATGATTGAGGTGGGAACTGAGTGGGCTGGGAGTGATATAATGATTGGAATACCGAGATGTAAGAGACTCCTCATCATTCCTGTAGATTGCATCAAATTTAATGACAGGACATGCTGAATTGTTCTCTTTCATTTGGGACCATAGTCAGTTTTGAGGCTGGATAGCAAATAAGTGGGAATATCTGCACTCTAGGCCACAGGGTCAGACATCAGAAGGGGAGTTGACATGAGGAGGAAGACAGATATAAGAGCTTGGATTAGAGGGGGTTCTTCAATCTCAGGCATCCATGTGAAGGGTGGTTTATAGGTTTACATATTCACTTGAGGGCTCAAAAGAAGGCAGTCCTGCTTTTCCTTGTAGTCAAGCATCATTCAGGAAACACCAAGCCATTCCATTTACTCATTCACTTCCCCTTTTAGCTGCAGAGTCTCCCAAGCCCCAGGAAATTCAGCATAGAATTTAAAATAATGGCACAGAATGCGTCATTCAGGCCATTCAATTACTTAAATTGGGAAATACTAAAGCACAGCAGGTCAGGTAGCATCTGAGGACTAAGAGAGTTGACATTTCAGGCAGGACCCTGATGAAGGCTCCTGCCCAAAACATTGATTCTCCTGCTCCTCAGATGCTGCCTGACCTGCTGTGCTTTTCCAGCACCACCCTTTATCAACTCTGACTCTCCAGCATCTGCAGTCTTCACTATTTCCTATCGACAACCAGCCTCCAGTGAGATTAGAAGTTAATGTGTTAGTCCAGAGTTGTCATCAACTATTTGGTCTTTTAAATTTTTAATCTCCCTCCACGGGAAAGCAATTATGTTCCTCCTGGCTCCACATTAAGACATGTTTTTTAAAAAAGTTAATTTGCAGGTCTTCAGCATTCCCTCGAGGTGATTGTTAAGCCACTATAGAGCCAGTAAAACCAGTTGCGGCTTGCTATCTTTTGACTTGTTAAAACAAAACAAAAAGTTCCAGAAGTTGTACAGGGACCTCTTAAAAATTGAAATAAGATCTGCAGCCATTACCCTAATAAATAGCCCATAATGAATTTTGTAGTAATCCAAATGCACGAGTAGATCAGACACATTAGGTTGCATTTCATGCTTTCCTTGTTACATCTGTGTTTCCACTGTCATTTACAACAATGTTAGAACCTAATGAGAAACAAAATAAAATTCAGTTTTTATTTGTAGAAGTCATGTAGTCATTAGAGAAATAAACCCGTTGTATTGGTAAGTGTTATTTATAGAACTTAGCTCCAGTGTGCAAAACCCTGCTAGACCATTGTTCCTGTCAATAAACCGTGTATATAAATAGGACAATGATTCAAATAATTGAAACTGCCTTTGTGATTTGAATTGTTGTTATTTTTCTGGTGAGTTATCTCACCTCTAGCACCCAATCTCTTGCATCTAACGGTTGCAACCATCATAGCCAGTCTGCATTTTGTGGTCAGGCTTCTGAACTTTTACTTTTGTTTCTACTTCCTACATCTGTCCTGAAGCCAAAATTTATTATAATCACATTCTTCCCCAAATATTCAAAAGCAAGAGACATTTTTGTTTAAACTTGAAGGGGAAATAACAAAGGAAGCTTGATGTCACCATTCCCTTCTTTGTTGTTTTTTAAACTTTAACACAATGGTCATTGATTGGCACATCCCTCTGCTTTCTCAGTTGTAAAATTGTTAATTAATTTGTTGTTAATTCAGTCACAATCTTCCAAGATTTTACTGGAGTGAGCAATTTCTAATGTGCTGTCTGGCTAAACTGATAAATGCCTGGTTTAGTTTTAGTTAAAAAGCACCCAAACATTTGCTGGAAATGACGCAAATAGAGCACCCAGGAATTTAGAATTTTGGGTGAACAGTTGAAACAACAGTGTTTCTCCAGTTCAATAAGGATAAAAAAAGTGAGAAATAAATAAATTAGAGGGAATAAATACACTGTCAAATTGGATAAAGAAAATAAAGGGAAAGGAAAGAAAGATTGTTTTGAAAAAGTGAGGAATAAAGGCAGAAAGGAAACATAAGAAGAAATCAATTTTTTAAAAAATGACCCTCTTTTAATTCCTAAAAAAATTCATAGTCTTAAGGAATGAATGTTTTCACTTGTAATGATTCACTTTCTGGGCCAGTGAGGTGAACTGACGGTAATTAATAATGTTCACTTTGTTAACAGGGATAATCACTCTTTTAATGACAAGAGATAATTCACAGCACTGAGTTAAATGAGCAATTTATGTGCAAATGCAGCAGCTTTATGAAATCTGTGCAGTGGTTGAATGTGGGGTGGGCTTTCTTTTTGCAAACTTTATGGTGGAATGGGATAAATCAGCCAGCAAATCAGAGTAATTCACAATTCATAGAATATTTCTTTCTGGGCACAATTTACATTACTATTTTGTGAATTAATGAAGCCATGTGTCATTCAGATGGCATTCATTTTCCAGAAATAATGCTGGCACAAAATGTTCTGTGTTTCTTTAGTGGAGAAGACAGTGTTGACAGGAGAGAATCGTTGTCCTACCCTAGAGCTTTCTTCGCTTATGTGTGAATGCTTTATTCTTGTCCCTTGCAGGGTGATGTGGTAAGGCTGTTCCATGCAGAGCAGGAGAAATTTCTGACGTGTGATGAATATAAATCGAAGCTGCATGTATTTCTACGCACAACACTGCGACAGTCTGCCACCTCTGCAACAAGCTCCAATGCACTCTGGGAGGTTGAGGTAATGTTGACTCGAGGGAAAATGTTCCTCCATGTGTTACATATAATCCACAAAGTCATATAAACATTAGTGTATTGGCAATAATTGTGATGACGATATAGCTCCACACTAGCATTTGGGTTAATTTAAAAATGAAATGCCATAAAATGCAATCACTTAGATTTAATGCTGCTTGGCAAGCCCACATGATATAGTGCATTTAGAAAATCAAATACCTTGAACCGTTTCTGTCCTAAACTTGTCCAAACTGGTTTCTAATGAGCTGCAATCCTCTTTCAGTGACGTGAAATATTTGTGCTAAAAAGTGAAATGGAGGATTTACTTCAGGCAGGTAGTTGTACCTTGCAGTAACATTTTTCAGTGACAACTGTGTCAGTGAGCATTGACGATAACTGAATGAAAAGAAATTCCTTCTACGCTTGCAACAATTTAGCTCAGCTATTTTGCAACAATATAGGCCATGGGGTGAAATACAAGGGTGCGTTAGCCATAAAGAATTCCTCAGAAATTGAAACAAAGAAACCTTTTGTTCAATAAGAACTTGACAGACATATTGTGATGTCTCATCATCAGTCAGGGAATTTAGGTTCTGCTGGAGTTAATTGAGGTAAAGAGAGAGAGCATTACAACAGTTAGTAGTTCAACAGATAGATAATTCCTGAGGAATTTCTTGTGATTTGAGATCAGTGCTCCTGTTAGATTGGAAAAGTTCTCAGTTTACCCCTACATCATTCTTCTCTCCCAGATGGGAGAGCAATGGCTAACTCCTACTAATCCATTCCCTGTTCTTGTTGTGTAGGTCATTCTGGCAAATGAACAAAGATGGATTTTGTCTTAATTTTGATAATATGTGATTTCTGTTATGATTTCTGTTATTAATATAGATGATGGAGTATGGTGATTTAAACACTTTTTTCACTTTTTTGTAACAATGTAAGTGACAATAAATTACTATTCTATTGTAAATGTGAAGTTAGAGTAAGCTTACTCAACCTTTTCTATAGGTAGCCATGGTTCCATTTTTCTGTAAGTCAGGGATTGGTGTACAAATGCCTGAAAGAGAAGGTTGGGGACAGCAGTAAACATGAGTTGCACAGGATAAAAAAATGTCCAATGAATAAATTGATCATTTAAAGGCAAAATTAACAAAATTAGCCACAAAAAAATGTGAACCAACAGAGCTAACTATTTGTTTTATATTTTGGTTAAAAAGAGGAAGTGGATAGACTAGATCTGTATCCTGGTCATCAGGGAAGGGATTGGGAATCAGGTTGAGCAATTGATTTCAGTAATGTGAAGCTTTCACCTCTGGTGGGGCACTCTCTGCATGTCTCTGTTTGGCTTGTCCTCTGTGGAATTCATATAAAAGCAGGGATCAGAAGCAAGTTGCTCTTCGGCCTGGGTTTTTTTTTCCAGGCTGCTGTGTGAATGTTTTTTTTAGAAAGGGGAGAGAGGGAGGGAGCGTGGCAGGCTTGATCTCTGGGCGAATGCACACACTGCCTTTCCTATATTCTTTTAATCTCTTTTCCTCCCTCGCACTATCAGCCTAACACTCGCACCCTCCACCTGCCATCCTCCTTCCATTTTTACTAATACTTCTCCCCCTCCTCTCTGCCTCTCTCCCTTCCTCACCATTCCTTCCTCACTCACCTCCCCCACTATTTCCCTTTGAATCCCCTCACATTTCCTGGGGCTTTACACCACTTTGGCAGCTTGATGGTGGTCCTTCAGGTGACTAGCGCCTGCCTGGGAAAGGCAGGGCCTTGTCTTTTGCCCAACAGTCACTAATATAGAGCCTCATCCCTCACAACCGCTGACAGCTTGGAGCTTCTTTCTGCACAGTGCAGGCAAATGTCCCATTCCTTGCAGTATCACTAGCCACTCCCACCCAAAAAGACACTCCAGTGCTGCTGTTTTAGTATGAAGGCCTCAGCCTGAATAAGGTACTTCTGTTTAAACAGCGCTCTTCTTTTCTAATCAGAGGTGTGTCTCCCGCATTTGCTGCTGATAATAAACTAATTAGGTGGAAATGCAGGAGAAAAGTAGCACCTGATTGAAGGACTGTTTCCTTCCACAATCTTCTAGCTTTTCTCCCTGTATTTGATTTGGTGGACTGGATAGGACCCTTTGGCGGGCTGTAGTTTGGCCTGAGAGTCACCTGTTGACAAGGTTGTTTTCAGGTTATGTTGCAGCGTTGTTAGGGTGCAGATGGAGGCTCTTTGACCCACAGTGGCTGTGCTGGCTCTCTGAATGAGTGTTATAACCGAGTGGTACTCTTTCATTTTTTTCTCTATAAACCTGAATATTCTGGATGTAGGTTTGCTCGCTGAGCTGGATGGTTCATTTTCAGACATTTTGTCACCATACTAGGTAACATATTCAGTGAGTCTCCGGAAAAGCACTGCTAATGATTCCTGCTTTCTATTTATATGTTTGGGTTTCTTTGGGTTGGTGATGTAGCCACCAGGATACATGAACATCAACTAGCCACAAAACGACATGACCCTCTCTTACTAGTATCTTTACATACAGATGAGGAAGGACACCTCTTTGACTGGGACAACACATCCATCCTAGGACAAGCCAAACAGAGACATGCATGAGAATTCCTAGAAGCATGGCATTCCAACCGGAACTCTATCAACAAACACATTGACTTGGACCTGATTTACCACCCCCTGAGAAAAAAAAACAGGAAATGACATCACCAACCCAAAGAAACCCAAACATTAAAAAATAGAAAGCAGGAATCATCAGCAGTACTTCATCCGGACGCTCATTGAAGATGTTACCCAGTATGGTGATGAAATGTCCGAAAATGAACCTTCCAACTCAGCGAGCAAACCTACATCCAGGAGACAACACATCCATCCTAGGACAAGCCAAACAGAGACATGCATGAGAATTCCTAGAAGCATGGCATTCTAACCGGAACTCTATCAACAAACACATTGACTTGGACCTGATTTACCACCCCCTGAGAAAAAAAAACAGGAAATGACATCACCAACCCAAAGAAACCCAAACATAAAAAATAGAAAGCAGGAATCATCAGCAGTACTTCATCCGGACGCTCATTGAAGATGTTACCCAGTATGGTGATGAAATGTCCGAAAATGAACCTTCCAACTCAGCGAGCAAACCTACATCCAGGACCTCAACCTGAGCTACAAATCTCAAAACCCGCTAACCTGAATATTGTTTGTATTCAAATAATTTTTTAATGCCTCAACTGTACCTGATTTCACCACACCCTACACCACATGGGGTGGCACGGTGGCTCAGTGATTAGCACTGCTGCCTCACAGCACCAGGGTCCCAGGTTCAATTCCAGCCTTGGGCGACTTCTGTTTGGAGTTTGCACATTCTCCCTGTCTGTGTGGGTTTCCACCAGGTGCTTTGGTTTCTTCCCACAGTCCAAAGACGTGCAGGTCAGATAAATTGGCTATGCTAAATTGTCCATAGTGTTAGGTGCATTAGTCAGAGGGAAATGGGTCTGGGTGAGTTACTCTTCGGGTGTGGACTTGTTGGGCCAAAGGGCCTGTTTCCACACTGTAGGGAATCTAATCTAATCTAATCTAATCAAACCCTAAGGCAATGCATTCCAGATCCTAACTACTCGTTGGGTGGAAAGCTTTTCTCTCATTATATTTTGTTTCCTTTGTGAACTATATCTGTGCCCTCACATTTCTGTCCAAGAAGGAACGGACTCTCCCAATCTACTCTGTCCAGCCCCCTTATGATTTTGAAAATTTCTGTCAAATCTCCTTTTATACTTCGTATCTCCAAGGAAAACAGTCCCAGCATCTCCAATCTCCCTTCATAATAGAAGGTTCTCATTACTGAAACTATCCTCATAAATAATCTACAGGTAGAAGCTTATTTTGGGTGGTGGGGAGAAATGGATGTTGTTGTGTCAGCTAATGCACAACCTATTTTATTCCATTGACTCCACTAGAACTGAATATTGGGTGTTATGTATGACTGATACTAACTGTGTACCTGTTATTCTAGAGGGAAGGTTGAATTTCTCACTTATCAGAACTTCTGTCATCATCCTTGCCCTGTTAACTTGTGATTTGTCACTTGATTCCTTCTGTAGGTTATATATAATTTATAAAATATTCACCTTGTTTCTTTACTTTATAATAATGACCTATATCTCACTTTTCCCTGTAGGTTGTTCATCATGATCCTTGCAGAGGAGGTGCTGGCCATTGGAACAGCCTCTACAGGTTCAAACATTTAGCTACAGGCCATTATCTGGCTGCTGAGGTATTTTGTTTTCAACAATTAATGCTATATTGGTGAGAAAAAAGTACTTTTCAGGAAACAGTACAACTGTGTTAGATGAAAAAAAATTAAATTATTTGCAAATTGAGAATCTGAAGCAATCTCTTGGACAACTCTGGACAATTAAAGAGCTGATTGGATGGATAATATGATGGATGTATCTCCTGTCAGCTGGCATTATTGTGAATGAAAACGGGAATGCTTACAATTTGACCCATTGATCCCAATGTCATGAAACTGTTATAAATCTTTGTGACTTCTGGGTATTATTACCAGATGGAAAGGTGTTTGATGGGTATCCAGTATGGTGAAAGATGTCATTATTTCAAAAAAGTAAATTGTAAACTCATATGTTGTTGACAGATAGAAATTTCAACACACTGTATCTTTTTTTTTTAACTGATAAAACTATTTATTTCTCTAAAAGGGATGACACTTTTAAAATGACTTTGGAGGGAGTGGCTGGTGTTGCAAGTTGTGCCCCCTCTTCGCAGTTTGTTATTTTTTATTGGAGCAAGAACACTAAATGAAATAGGCACAAAGTCATAAATCATCTTTTGAAGATAAATGAATTACTTGCATGAATGCACAATTGCAAGGCCACAGGTTCATCTGCAGAGGGCAGCTTCTGCAGTGCAGCCTTGATATTCTGCTAATGACATAGCAAATTGGTGGCTTGTTCACTTTGTTCACTTCAATGGAGTTGGTTTGTCCAGAAATGTGGCAACTGGATTATTGAAATGATTAGGGTGGACAATCCATTGCTGCTGTGTCATTTTTCCCATTAAAAGCCATTATAAGGCCATTATGTTAATTTTTTAAAATCACATTGGCCCCACATAGTTCAAACATAGTAAATCTCTTCAGATCAATAATCTTTGTTGATTCAAATATTTGATCTTTTCCTATGGCTACAATGGAGTCCAAACCTGTTCACAGTAGATATAAGAACGTAGGTTTGAAGTGGCCAAATGGGCTGACGTCTGTTGAGAGCATTGAACTTTGAACTCAGATTGGCTCTCGAGTACTCTGCTCTGGCAATAACTTGGCAGGTAAATCAAACAGAAATTTAGCTGTGGTTTCGCCTTGGTTTTGTCATTCATGCCATTGCTACTTCTGGCTTTAGTAGGTTTTGCAATATTGTAAGTTTTGTTTGGATATGGCATGACATTAGTCTTTGAACTGGTCTACTTTTCATGTCTTCACTCGATATATTGCTTTACTCAAGGATTGCCTTTTTGATGATACTATGTCTTTTAGAGATGTATTTTGTCCTAATTCTTTTTTATGGAGAGAGGTTGAGACAGAGGTGCAGAATGGTCAGTTCCAAGCCATAAAAAGTAAACAGCTTGTGAGACTTGGGTCTTTTAAAGTTGCGGCCCTGTGGCTCATCGCCCTGTGGCCCAACATTTCAACTCCCCCTCCCACTCTGCTGAGGACATGCAGGTCCTGGGCCTCCTCCACTGCCTGGAGGAAGAACGCCTCATCTTCCGCCTCGGAATACTTCAACCTCAGGGCATCAATGTGGACTTCAACCGTTTCCTAATTTCCCCTCCCCCCACCTTACCCCAGTTCTAACCTTTGCTTTTCCAGCACCACTCTGATCTAAACTCTGGTTTCCAGCATCTGCAGTCCCCACTTTTGCCTTTTTTAAAGTTGCAACAATAGAAGCAGCATGAAGGGGTGGTGTCAAGCTCCCATCGAACCAGGATTTTAATTTAACTTTCAGCAGTTGCTGGATTTTGAAGCTGGATGTGGAAGCTCTTATTCCTCTCTCTGTTACAGCTAAAAGCTGGAGTTCTTTTCCTACTCTGAGAATTGCATGTGAGACAATCAATTTTGCTGATTCTGCCTTTGCCAGGAGTGTCTTTATGGGAGGTTACTGTGTTGGAACAGCTGCTGTTTAATAGTAAATTAATCTATTGTTCTGTTAAGTTTTCTAAGAGTTAAGTTATTCCAATTCTTTTTTTTCGTTTGTACTTAATGATAAGAGTAAAGTGTGTCTGCTTCAAGCCTGGTAGTTTGTTCAGAATTGCATCCAGAACATAGTGCCGCCTTCCACTTTCCTTTTAAAGAAAACTAAAGGTTGGGGTCTGAGCCATCTTCTTAATATATTTTGAGGTGTTTTGGACTGGTCCAAAACACATTGTGCATGTCTATAGTGGATTTGTTCAATTTCTATTTTCATTGCACCCTCAATCTTTATGGTTGACTGGAGATAATGTAAAGAGGATGTATGGTATTGAATTTTGTGAAGTGCTGGAATTTGAGGGTGATTCTCATCTTTCCAGCTTTTCTAATGTGCCTTTCTGGCTAGACTTGGGGTAGCTGGAACACTCCTTAGCAGAAGCTGCATGGTCTCATGGTTTCATTGACTTCAAGATAATATTCACCAGGAAAGGTATTGAGAGAAGTATTGTTTTATTGTGTAGACTCACCCTTTTGTAGACTTCATTTTTGGGTCTCTTTATTTTATGATCTTGCACAGATGTATGAAACTAATGATGGTCCATGAAGTACTAGTGGCTGGCATTTCATATTCACCTGATGCTGTTGTTTTGCAGTCAGCATTCAAATTGTCACAAACCATTTATTGCCTTTAGACCTGACAATGCCAATCTGTTGCATGGTATATAGTGATTAATCAGAATTGGTGACTAACATCCATCTTTGTAGGCTTGCACTGCTACTTTTTAGTTAGGCATTTGTATGCAAAGGAATTTAGTTTCTTGCAGTTAGAGTATGCTTTCCCCACACCTGCGTTCCCTTCTTTTGCATGGTGTACTCTACAACAGTTATATTCTTCAAAGTTTGTGAGAAGATTTGTAGCTCGGGTGCTCGTTGTTGTGGTTCTGTTCGCCGAGCTGGGAATTTGTGTTGCAGATGTTTCGTCCCCTGTCTAGGTGACATCCTCAGTGCTTGGGAACCTCCTGTGAAGCGTCTCTGTGATCTTTCCTCCGGCATTTGTAGTGGTTTGAATCTGCCACTTCCGGTTGTCAGTTCCAGCTGTCCGTTGCAGTGGCCGGTATATTGGGTCCAGGTCGATGTGCTTATTGATTGAATCTGTGGATGAGTGCCATGCCTCTAGGAATTCCCTGGCTGTTCTCTGTTTGGCTTGTCCTATAATAGTAGTGTTGTCCCAGTCGAATTCATGTTGCTTGTCATTTGCGTGTGTGGCTACTAAGGATAGCTGGTCGTGTCGTTTCGTGGCTAGTTGGTGTAGGCTTCAAGAACAACAGTTAGGGAAGTAGTTCGATTGAAGTGAGTACTTTGGAAAGGAAATAGAGAGTAGTCTTTACTGGAATATTTTAATTCATCGCTATACAAAAAGCCACAACTGCTGTGGCTGAACAAGCCTGACTAGTTTTAACCATTAAGTTGTGGTCTGTGTGTCTAATGGAAACCAGGTCCTGAGGCTATTTCAACTTCTTACACATTTCAATATTTAACTACATCTTGAACGTTATTTCACTGTGTCATAATCAGCAACTTATATAATTATATTAAACTACTTGGAGCAGTTTTTAAAAAAATTCTTTCTATTATGTTCAAAGCATTCCTTTTTCTCATGTCATTGAACTTAATCCGATTAATCCACCTGTCTCACTGATGTGAACTGTTGTCAGGAACACAACTAACTTCACTTGAATTTCTTTATTATGTGTAATATTATATTTGCTGTAATTCTGTTTCCTGGGTAATTAAGACAGTGTAATTAAAATAATGTGAGCAAAGGTGATATTTGGGACCCGGAGTAAAACACTTTTGAATAACCATACCAATTAAAGGATTTGAAAAGCATGGTGGCAGAGGAATATGAATACTGTTCAACTGTTTTTTAATGGAATTATGGAAAATGGAGTCACGCTTACTGTTCTCAAAGTAACAAGTTTTCAATCACAAGCCTGATTCGGTTTTAAATGTTCCATACCTCATAGCTGAGCTAGCAGCAAGGGACTTTCTAAAGACTACCTAATTTTATTGAGAGAAGATTATAACATAAACTTTATTGTTTTATTTTTCTGGCTTGTTAATTTTCTGTGCTCTAAGATGGCACCAGAGAGTGGTGACACTAAACAACACTTTTCATTGTATTTCTAATAAAAAAACATTGACAATAAGTAAATGAAATCCAATCAAATTATTGAGACTAGATATCAAATGAAGATACTTTAATACATTAAATTTATAATTAATGGATATGCTACTGTGGGATTTCAGCTCGATAGATTCTTGATTGGTATAATTGTGACAGATTCTTGACAAGTAAGGGAGTCAAAGATTATTGGGGGTAGGCAGGAACATACAATTGAGGCCAGGATAGATCACTGTTGATCTTATTAACTGGTGAGGCAGACTTGATTTGACAAATGACCTACTTCTGCTCCTAAATCATATGCTCATATGAGTTTGTATCCTCCGAGAATTAGCTTAGACCATGGGATTACTCATCCAGTAATATCACTATGCCACCATCTCTCCATGTAAAGTACTGCTTAAATATTAATTTATTACTTTTTTGAGAGAATTGCAAATAAGCCACATAATAGAGTTGTAGAGATCTACAGCATAGAAATAGGCCCAACTTGCCCAGGCTGTCTAGTTTTTACAACTAAATTGGTTCCATTTGCCTGCATTTGGTCCATATTTTCTGTAAGATAACCTTCATGAGAAAAAAAAAGTCCCAGCCTATCCAACTTCTCCTTATAACTCAAATGTTCTAGTCTAGGTAGATCTTTTGTGCACTATTTCTAGTTTTTCTTATAGTAAGGCAACAAGGTCTGCACACAGTACACCAAAGGTGGCCTGACCAATATCTTGTTCAGCTGCAACAAAATGTCCCAACTCCGATACTCAGTGCTCTGGTCTATGAAAGCAAACATGCTGAAAGCATTCTTCTTCACCCCATATTCCTATGAATCCATTTTCATGAGGCTGTGATCCTATATCCCTAGATCCTTTTGTTCTTTAGTACTTACTAGGGCCCTACCATTGACTATGTAAGTCCTGTCCTAGTCTGCAGAAAGGAATTTGAAATGATCCAAGTGACTAATTACCATGTGGGTGATGAATATTTTCTAGTTAGAAATGTTGGTGGTAAAACAACGAAGTTTTATTACATTGTTTGATAATTTGCATCAAGAATTTGTTTTGGGGTGTGACAGTCAGAAGACGTTTTTTAGAACAAGTTGTTTGGTTTGAGTTGTCAATGCAAACCAAGTGGGAAGCTAACGAGCTGAACAACATTTTACCAACCTTATGTTCTTATCTATAAAATACAATGAAGTAACATTTTACATTTAAGCTTGTTTTATGATCTGCATTGTAAATCAGTGCATGCACATTGTTTTGCAATCAAAATGTAATTGGTAGTACATTTATGAAAAGTGTATTTACATGTACAATGGTGTGCTTGATCTAATGATCCAGTTGACATTAACAGTCTATTTTTTCTTTGCTGATTGTGATAAAACAATCCAAGTAACTTCCCTTTTAAGTGCCTAATGGTCCTAATGCAGCATTCCAAGGAAGCTGCCTGAGTTTGGCTATTGTCCTGCCATTTAGTAGTCACTCCAGATATAAATGGATAGACAAAGACATGACTGGCTATTTCATTGCACATAGCATCATTCTTCCACCGAGGTAGACTTGTTACAAAATAAATCACAGTAACACTGCAATTTCTTTTGCTGAGTATTTAATATTAATTATCATTTTTCTTTTAGGAAAACTCAGCCTACAAGGGAGACGCCTCAGATTCAAAATCTGTGGTAAGTTTTACTTTTAATGAGAGAAGCACTGAACTGACAGGAATCCCATGCCTCTATCTATCTCGGTTGAGACAGAAGCTTACTTGTATGATCAACTTTATTGTTCCTGGGAAAAGATGGGGAAATAACTGGGACTCCCTCTTGGCATAACTATCCTATTGATTCCTGTTGTCACATGAGGACAGGACCTGAACACAATTGTGTTGGTTTTCAAGATTGAATAGCTTTATGTCTATCTGTAGGCTCATGTATGAGGAATATTTGGGCAAAATGCTAATGGGTTGGTAACAACTATTGAACTGTGCCAGATAAGGGCCTGTACATTTAGGAAGGAAGAAAAAATCTTGCAGTTCTGAGAATGCTGGCTTCTCAGGTGTCCATGATTTGGAGGTGCCAGTGTTGAACTGGGTTCGACAAGGTCAAAAATCTCATGACACAGGCTGTAATCCAACGGGTTTTATTTGCTTTCAAATAAATCCATTGGACTATAACCTGGTGTTGTGTGATTTTTGACCCTTTCAGGTGTCTTTAAAATATTTAATTTGTGAAATGGCTTGTTTGCCTGTGGTACACTGTGCTGTTGTAGCAAGGTAGAAAGCAATTTGTGTTCCATGATTCCACATACAACATGAAAGTTTTGGATCTTAGCCAATTCAGATCGAGGAGCTGCTTGAATTGTAGCTTTAATGGACCTTGAAGTTGCAGACAACTCTCAGTACTGTGTATACAGGAATGCTGGCAAATGTTGGTAGCTTATAGTTAACTACTTGAATTACATGAAAAGACACAAAGAGCAGAAGATTTGGGTGGAGTGAATTTTATGAGGTAAATTAGATTATGTTTAAATTTGCCTTTTATAATTTACCATTATATGCAAAAGTGACTCTTTTCAGAATAGTTACGTACAGCTGTCCTCAGTATTTATTGAACAAACATTAGGTTGAAAACTTTCTGTGACTGCGTTGTACTTGGTGTTCAGAATGAACAATAGAAATGCTTTAAAATGAATTTTACATTGTCTCAGCAGGGAGAATCCAGAAGCTTAACTCGGAGCAGCAAAAGAAAAGGAGGGGATAATGTCAGATACAAACTAGTGGCTGTACCCCATGGTAATGACATTGCATCCCTGTTTGAACAGGATCCAACTACTCTGCAAAAAACTGATTCATTTGTTCCCAGGTACAGAAGCTCAAAGTTAAACCTTTTATGCTGTGCACGATCTTATACAGGATGTAGGCATGACACACAGTCATCTGATTCACTCTCATTTACTTAAACTGTCTGGCATGTCTTGCAAAAGATCTGGATGTTTCAAAACAAATGGTTTCTAAATTTCTAAACCATACAATTATAACATCTAAATGAGCTTAGGTTTAGTTTCTCTAGAATAAATGCTACAGGTTTGACTGATTTATTTTCTTTTAGCAAATGGAGGAATACTTCAGTTGAGTTGATTGAAACATTGCAGTCGCCCCATAAGGTTATAGTATCAACTTAACTTGGCCATGAAGATAAGGAAAACAGTGTTGTACCCATAGGGAACCTCTTTGACTTTTTTTGGCAAATGCTAAAGCAGTTCAAGGAGACAGCTCACCACCACTTTCTCAAGGACACCTGGGGATGGGCAGTAAAGCTGGCCCAGCCAGTAACAATGCCAGTCCCGTGAGTGAATTAAAGAAGAACCCTATGTTCTAAGCATACATACCTTTATTGGCTTATTATGTGAGTACTTGCTAATGCTGTCAAATCCCATGTGCAGCAACAAATAGGAACTTAAAAGTTTCACACATTCAATTCCGTGTAACAAATTGTATTTTATTTACTGCTGGCTCAGAAGTTTGCATGTGTTGGTGGGCATTGCTATGCTCCAGTAGAGCATTCATTTATTTTGAAATTCTGAGGGTGACTGTTTTGCAGGGGCATGAAGGATGAGTTAGAAAGTCTACAAATGTTCACGACCTCATCCGATTTCTGGTTTTCAGCATTTGCATGGATCAGGCAGGTGCCTATTGCACCAATTTAGTTGGGTACCTGCACTGGCAAACCCAAAGCTGAACGTGGCACACAGAGCTGATCTAAAGAAATCCTACATTTTTTAAAGGAAAATGGTTTATCCTCCAAGAAATAACTCTGTGATTGCCTTGTCGTAAGGAACCTTTAAACTTTAAAACATGATTGCTTCTGTCGTAAACTCATTAAAATATGATACCAGGGTTTGAAAAATAACCATGTGCCAATTGTTGCAAAGATGCAAATGAAAATAAAATATGCTATAATCTATACCCGCAACAATGTTACAAAATCCTGTACTCCCACTGCAAAGTTATTTCAGAGCTCGAGTTCCACATATTGAAGTTGAAATTGTGAAAAAATGAAGTGAAATAAACTTTGACTGGGGACCTGTACACCATTGTAATTCAGAACATGAATAGTCAAATTTGGAGCATGTGCAGACAGAATTTTATCCTATTTGCATCTACATGCTGTACTTACTGACTTTGACAAAATAAAGTTCAATTGACAATTTAATGCAAAACTGTCCATGCAAAAGAACAACTGCAAATTAGAACTATGCTTTTGGGTATATCATGAGTTTAATTATCATTAGTTTCCTTTTCACTTAAATTAGAACATTTTCCCAAATACATTTATGTTTCCAAAAATTTGACAAAACAGTTTCAGTAACATATGGGTTTCAGTGCTGGTATTTGGAATAATATTTCACAACCACTTGCAATAATGGGTTAGACTTTTATTATGTCAGATGGATGCAAATAGCATTGGTAGCTGATTCTTGGATTCCCAACCCCCTTCTTAGGATTTCCATTTTTTTCCAATGTTATTTAAGAATATGGACTGGTTCAGATCACAAGTTTGCAATCTGCAGTCCTGACCTGGTTTGCTCTACATCTGAGCCATCCATTGTTTTCATGGAACTAGGCCAAATCTTGACGGACCCAAAGGACCCTAGTCTGGGTGTGGGAATTTTTAAAAGGGAAACTGAAATGGTGACATCTATGCTTCTCAATCCACAGTATATCCCACACTCAACCCCTTGACCCCTCATACCCTCCATGCCAAGTTATGCCATCCATCCACCTCCCATGGCCCTTCATTCCCTCCATCCAGAAATCCCCCCCCTCACTCATGACTCCTTTGAGCTGTGTGTCCAGAATACTTCCTGAGCTTTGACTAAGAGCCCAGACAACCTTAAAGTGTTGAAACAAGTAAGACCCAGCTGAGCCCCAGGGATAAATTTCTTGATTGATAGAGTTAGTTCTCTAATTAATTCTGTCAATTTTACAATGCTTATTTACAGAAGATAAAAAAGGTTTCAGATGTTTTCAGTTTCTGCTATTGATACTTTAATGGGTCTGGATGACTGACACATATTGGGCTGTAATAATGTAAATATTTTGTGAAACTTTATAGAGGGATGCAACCTGTTGTCACAATAGGGTTCAGAAACCAACAGTATGGTGGGTGAATTGGTATGGAATGAGCATAGCTTGGCATGGAAACCATGGGAGGCCATGGGGGTCTGCATAATGACACATAGCTTGGCGTGGAATACATGAGGTGCCATGGGATGAGTGGGGAGGTGAAAAGTATGAGGTGAAGTGGATGGGTCTGGGGAAAAGCAAGGGCTGGAGGAGGTTATTGTTTTCATTATAACTGGAATGGTACATACTGCCCCTGCAGCTGACTGTAACCCAGGACATGTCTTGACTCCTGCTAACTGCCTCAGACGTACGAATATAGTGCAATATGCCTACATTTCAAACCCAAACATGTTGCAAAATTCTTAGCTAGAATGTTCCTGTCCTGGAGGCTGCTAACTCAGAAGCAGGAAAGTAAGTTAAGTAGGCGAGATGGTGGTGTCCTAGAACCCCACTACTTTTCAGCTCAATTAAAATTAATTCTGAGGCAAGAAGACCGAAGCTCCACTTTTCTGCCCAACCTCCAAATGAGACCCTTAGATTGAGTCATATAATGACCACTTAAACATCTATTCCTGCTTGGCTGCAATTATTCTAGCTCCAGGCAGAATGAGACATGTCTGCCTTCCCAATTGGATTACCATTGTGGACAGGCTGTCAGTTGAGTGGGATTTCATTTTATCTGCATTAATCTGTGCACAAGTGAGGGGCTGACAATGGTTGGGCAGGAAGGGGTGCATGGTGAGATAGTGGTGGATACAGAGACTTACCATCTCTTTTTCATATATATAATCCCAATAGCACCCCTCTCCCCAAAAGCCCCATTGTAAGAGACATTCAAACAGCACGTTCCTTTTCTTTGGTCACTTTTCCATCCAGGGAGTCTGGGGATGTTGTATTGACAACAACCATGGCCTATTCTGTGGCACTGTTGACTGCTGGAACCAGCATTTTCTAATAGGTCAGAGGCTCTTGGCAGCTGGATCTTCCTCAATCAGGGTCCTAGTGGCAGCAGTATGCCCACCAGGAGCCTGATTGCCAGAAGATCTGGTGGCTTTTATGTCCTGACAAGCACTGGGTTTGCTCTTCTAATCTCTCCCATTTTCAGGTTAAATCCCACCCATTGTCAGTTTCAGGAAAGTGTTGAGTATTTTCAGTGTCAGTTCAGCTGCAGAATTCATGTGGGAAAAATCACACTTTGAAATCAGACTCTAAAATGGCAAGTGAATAGAAATATAATAAACACCGGAAAAAACGCCTGAAGGAACCTTCATAAGGTTGAGAGAAAAATGTGAAGATTCAGGAAAGTCTAACATCAACTATTTCCAGGTTTTACTCCTCATTTGTTCAAAGCCATTGTCTTTGGACTCAATAAAGGAAATAATTCCTGCTAGGGCATTATACTGCATAGATGGAGAACATTTGGCTTCATAAAATTCCAGTGCACTTGATCTTATTTCTCTTCTGCATATTCCTAATCCCTTTACAACCAATTTTACCCTCTCAATAAGCATCAAGAGGTGACCAGATCTAAACTGAAATTCTTTAGGGATCATAGAGCCATGATTGTTTTCCTGGACAGTCACCCACAGTGCATATTCAATCACAGAATCCCTACAGTGTGGAAACAGGCCCTTCGGCCCAACGTCCACACCGACCCTCCGAAGAGTAATCCACCCACACCCATTCCCCTACTTTCTTGTCCTATATTTACCCCTGACTAATGCACCTATATATTGAGGAATCATTCAGCTATTGCCCATTATGTTCTATGAAAATAGGCTGAAAATCATGGTGGGATGTGTGTGTCTCCACGATTCATTCATAATCAAAGCCAATGGGTGGAACTCATCATCTCTGTTTTACAAGACACCAGATTGCTGAACTGCCAACTCAGAACAGAAGCTGGATATCAGGGATTTGTCGAGTCACTGTTCACAACATTTCTCCTTATTTTGGCAGAGGATTACCATGATTATAATATCCCAAAATCTGTGGCAAATGGGAGAGACTTCTCATCGATTAGACAGAGAATGTCAGCCTTATTAAGCATGAATTTGTTATTTTAAATATTACAGCTGTATTTGTATGTACGCATGCCAGTCACTTCTTACAAGTATTCCTTTTGATGTTTCAGAAATTCGTTTGTGAGGTTGCGACACCTCTGTACCAATACGTGGATTCAGAGCACAAACATTCCTATTGATACCGATGAAGAGAGGCCAATAAGACTCATGGTAGTTATGGCACTCAGGTTCCTTTGCCTAATTTTAAGTTTAGAATGAGAATATATGTTTTCTGCAGCCATAAGTGGCACAATAGCTAGCACATTGATGCTAGCAATCTCTGCGTGATTACTAGGTTTGCTGAATCATAAAATTCTGACCAGACTTCAGAAAACAAAACAGAATTAGTTTCACTGAATGTATCCATGTCATAAGAGGAATGTATTGCTGAAAGTCCCCGTATTACTGTTATATTTTGGTTGTTTACATTGCAATTTCTGGTGAGGCTGAAAAAGAACAAAATTACCTTAATTTGTGTGCTAGGAGTAATTAAAACTTGTATGATACTTGAATAATGAATGAATGTTTTAACTTGGGTTGCAGAAACCTTTGAATTTAGCATGGATTCCATGAAATGGCATGAGGTTAGGAGGAACTAGGTTAGTTCAATGGAGTGTACTCAATGCTGGTGAATTAATGTGATCCAGTACAGTGGGGGGGAATGGATAATTAATATTTTGAAGATCAATATAATGAAAGGGAATGGCACTATTGAAATTGCTTATCTGTTTCATAAAGAAATCTTTCCTTTTTGAAATGTACTTTGTTTTACCAATGCCTGTGTAACATCACATAGCTGAATGAAAGTGTTTACATAAATTTAATGTAAAATTCATTGTGAATCTACAATTTTAAATTGATCAATGGGCAGGATAGTTTGAAATTCATTAAATGCCTCTAGATTTAGGCTAGATTCCTATCCTAAGTAATTGTAAATTCTTTAAAAGTTATCTTCTTTTATTTTAGCTTGGAACATGCCCAAGTAAGGAAGACAAAGAAGCCTTTGCCATTGTGTCTGTTCCAGTTTCAGAGATTCGGGATTTGGATTTTGCAAATGATGCCAGTAAAATCCTAGGGATAATTGTTGAAAAGATGGAGCAAGGAACCTTAAATCATAATGATCGAAGGTAATAAAGTGAGTTAGTGGTAATGTACAAGGAATCTAGAGGCCCAGGCTGATACCATATGGACATGAATTTAAAACTCACTGTGGCAGCTGGACTAATTTGAATTCACATCTAGAATTGAAAATTAATCTCTGTAATAGTGACTGTTGTGAATAGTCTTAGAAATGCATCTGGTTCACTCGTGTCCTTTAGGAACTCCTGCCATCCATTGCAGCCTACATGTGACTCCAATATGATTGGTTCCAAATGGCCTTGAAATTCAATGGAAATTAAGGCTGGGTAACAAATGCTGGCCTTCCCAGCAGTGCTTACATTGTATGAAAGAATATTTGTAATAAGTGCTATACCACAAGACTGTCATTCACAAGTTTAGTCCTATGATTCCCAATGTGTGATTTCTGATTTTACTTGGACTTATCTGGGGAAAGTGTTCAGTGGTGGTAAGAAGCTTAAATTGGAAAGGCTAGTGTAGTGTGTTTGTGCCTGTGCACCTTCGCCTAAGAGCTAGCTTGATTAATGCAGTGGTTAGAGAGTAAGGTTGCCCACTGGTCAGTTAAGTTTCATCCATTTGGAGAAAGTCCCATTAATGCCTCCATTGTAAAATCCTGGGGCATTGTAGATTAATTCTCCTGTCCAGAAAAGTTGTAAATGGTGAGCTAAGCGAGATTAGATGAATGGCTTGTTTGTGAATCTTTGCTTTCTTATCCTACAGTTGTGATTGCGGCAAGTTTGAAATTAATGTTGGGCAAAATCACAATCTTGCTCAAGGCAGATTTAATTTTGAACAACAGCAAAAATAATTAAGCTTGCTCATGTTAGCAAAACCAAAGCTGTGTACCTACCCTGGCGAGGGGACAGGATGATTGTCCTTTGTTTAGTTGTTAAAAACAAACTATTTCAGTATATCGTTTCTGCTTGGTGAGTTTCTAAAACAAAACATATATTTGGCAATTGGTAAGTATTTGTTTTCCCTGCAGCATTTAATAAAATATTTTCCTTGCTCTGCTGCAAATGTGTATTGCATTCTTATTTTGAATGACAATGAATAAGACTCCAAATTGATTGAAAGTGATTGAAATTAAATACTGCCATGCAGTGGCCAAAGTATTTTTTCAACAGTTTCTTGTCAGATTTTCTTAAGGGTTAATTTGATTTTCAGGGCCTTTTTCATTCTCACTATCTCCTTTATTAGATAATGCAGTTGCTTAATAACATTATGTTGTGTTTTTGTGCTAACATATGAAATTTCTAGACCTACACCCTCAATTATCAATTACTGACACTTTATTAAATTCAAAACCACAACATACAAATAAAACATTAATTTCTGAGACATCATAGTATTTAATTTGGCATAACAGAATCCACATAAGTTAACAACATTTTTTTTTCAAAATAACTGACTCATACCTACACACAAAAAGCCATCGCCCTAAACACATGTTCTACAGACTGGGGAGATCATAGCTAATGCATTTCTATTTCCTATACACAAAGCTGGAAGATATTAACCAGGCAGTTACTTCATTGTAGATCTTAATCTCAGACATAAATTTAACAATTAGCACATTACTCATTACAGTAGTAACTCCTAAATTTCCAGTCACTTTTGAAGGAATGCAGACTTAAGTGAAAGATACCATATTAGTTTACAAGAAATTCATTACTTCAGTGACTTCAAATATTTCTGGATGATTGCTCCTTTTACTGTTTTAAATTTATTCTCACTATTTTGCAGTTTCCACATTTCTCCTTATGCATGGCCTCTGGGCATTTTTTAAACTATGCATGGAGCACAAACAGTTCTGGGTAACATATCTGAGCAAGGATATATCGGAGTGAATGTGGAATAGATGTATCTGAATGATACTAGAATTCCAAGGATTGAATGACAAGGAAAAGTTACACATACAAGGTTTCTGTTCCTTAGAATTTAGAGGATTAAAGAGTGGGGTAGGCAAGACAAATACTGAATATAGAATCAAACCTTTCAGGGATGGAAATAGGAGCCACTTATTCTTGTAAAGAGTGCTAGAAATTTGGAACACGTCTACAAATGGCAATTGATGCTAGAGAGTTGTTAATATTAAATTGAGGTTGATAGGCTTCTGATTACCCAAGATAATAAGGGATATGATGGGCATAGGGAGTTGTTACATATTAGCCATTTAACTCATTAAATGATTGGAGCAATCTCAAGGGTCTGAAAAATCTACTCCTATTCCTAAAATACCATGCTCCTATAAAGGAAATGTAATTTTATATATGTATTCTTCTATATAGAGAGACAGGTCATATGAGAACAGCTGTAAATTTGATTTAGATCCTGTTTGCAGACTATCCTGATACTTAATAGCATCAAATCCACAATTAAAATAGAGAGGCTTGAATGAAATATGGATAACATCCTCTTTTGGAATTCTACTTACATAATACATCAAGCAAGCAAGATATAAATGCCTTCATTTCAGTGCAAACAGAACTGCTATATAGACTCACCCTGCGCAATCACCTTAAATCGGTTTTATTAGTAACATCATTATCGCCTTGAAAGATTGTATGTTTTCCTTTAACCTTCTGAAGATTACTTTGTTTTCTTATTTGTTTTTTATTACCTTTTTCTCTCCAGTCTTTTCTTTCTCTCAGTTTTTTCAATTTCATTTTGCTCTGTCTGAGGCAATCTGGAGGCTTTACTATCCAATTAGGAATCAGCTGAATTCTGGGATACAACAGGTATGGAAACTCAAGCTGATTCACTTCAAAACAAATGCAATCTGGTCTTGCTCCAACCATTGTAAAAACAGATCAAAATATCGGATTGTTCAACAGCAATTAATTTGGACCTGGCAATGTTAAAACACATTCTGGATTAGTGGTGCTTGAAGAGCACAGCAGTTCAGGCAGCATCCAAGGAGCTTCGAAATCGATGTTTCGGGCAAAAGCCCTTCATCAGGAATAAAGGCAGTGAGCCTGAAGCGTGGAGAGATAAGCTAGAGGAGGGTGGGGGTGGGGAGAAAGTGGCATAGAGTACAATGGGTGAGTGGGGGAGGGGATGAAGGTGATG
>NC_057735.1:28827695-28881332 GCF_004010195.1 Chiloscyllium plagiosum
CTCCTTTTCCACCTATCCACTCCACCCTCTCCTCCCTGACCTATCACCTTCATCCCCTCCCCCACTCACCCATTGTACTCTATGCTACTTTCTCCCCACTCCCACCCTCCTCTAGCTTATCTCTCCACGCTTCCGGCTCACTGCCTTTATTCCTGATGAAGGGCTTTTGCCCAAAACGTCGATTTTGAAGCTCCTTGGATGCTGCCTGAATTGCTGTGCTCTTCCAGCACCACTAATCCAGAATCTGGTTTCCAGCATCTGCAGTCATTGTTTTTACCTCAATGTTAAAACACACAGCATTCTCCACTTCACTGCTGTTTCAAAGCTTTTGGGTCTTCCTGACTTGCCTAGACTAGTATTGGGATCTACTCTTTTAAATGGAAAATAGTGATTTAGACAGACCCTGGTGGGTCTGACACTGGAAGTGTATCAACATTAATTTAAAATATTGTTACCAGGGTGGTGATGCACCCTAGCCTCTGTAGGGCCCACCGGTACCTAAAAGCCTCTGTTGCACTGGTGGAGTCTGCATGCTCCCTCTCTCAGAGTGTGAACATAACCATGGAAGAGGAGCAGACAGTTGGAGGCTACAATCCTGTCCACAGCCCATTGCCAACAACTACTGATGGCCACTTTGGACAAGCCCAGGAGCAGGCACATGAGGAGACCTTCCATTCTTCCTAGACTAGGAGCATTGGGCAAGCAGAAATTTAAAAGCAGCTCTTTTAAGAAACTAAACAGGGACTGCAACTGAAAATGTTCAACACAAATGTGAAACACAGGCTGCAAAACTTACACGTGGACTGTCACCCGGTGAACATACTTAACCGTCTTTTGCATGGATTGCTGTGTATTTTTAGTTTCTAGGCTTGCTTCTGGACTATAATATTTAAACTACTACCAAGCAAATTGTGATTAAGTGGTTGTACATTTTAAATATTCCTATTTAACAAGTGTTTTTCAATACTATTTCAATCATTCACCCTTATCATGTTGCCTTTACTATAAGTGACAAATACAAAAGAGCTGCTTTAAATGTATTACATATGCTCAGTGTTTCATGCAGTTAAAAGCCTACCAATTTTTAAAAAAAATATCCTGCTTACTTCAGGCCATCTCAGTCCTGTAAGCAGTTTCAGTCAGCTATTTACACATTTACTACTGATTAAAACTGCCAGAAATCTCCATGATTGAACTCTCTCCCATCGCTGTTAATGTGTGACTAGCTGCTGGAAACTGTCAAGTGAGTTGGAGCTAGTTTTCCAAACTTTCTTGATCTGTAGCTTCTCGCTTCACTTTCACAGCTGTCATGATTTCATGTACCGAGCATATTGGAGTGAATAAACCTTGAGGGTTAGTGCCAGAAATTCTGCTGCCTAATCCATGCACACCTCAATCACGTCTTCCAAATCTCCATTCCACATTGAGCTTCAAATGCTACATTCCATGTTCCAAATTGACAGTGTGAACAGCTGCTTAGAACTTCCAGAAGTCTCCATCAGCTATTTATGCCATTAACAGGTACAGAAGATGGACACAATTAGAGAATGGAGACTGTAACAGTCTCATTTAGCTGTTTACACTGTTTTACCATCCACCAAGTATAATGAGCAATACATGTAAGCCTCAAAACACCCATTTGATATGGTTGAGATAGATTTAGACCCTGCAAATTTCTCCTTGTGAGTAAATGTTGTTCCCCTGATCTTTGTGCTTTTTAACTGAAATCAATGACAAAGATTTTGAGTTGTTTTTCTGTCCATTGTAGGTTTGCAATCAAATTGTTGGAAGATCTTGTCTTTTTTGTTGTGGAGGTTGCAGACAATGGTCAGAATGTTCTCGACATTGTCATGACAAAACCCAACAGGGAAAGACAAAAACTCATGCGAGAACAAAACATCCTGAAGCAGGTGATTATCATCAATAACGTGTTTGGAATTTATGTCGATGTAACAATACATTTGGTATGGACTACTAAACATTAGTGTGGCAGCTCCTATGGTAAACATGTCATGTAAAGTCAACACAATGGTTGCTGTTAGCCTATGTTAGAGTTCCTGTATGATTATGAGATCTTTATAGTAACCTTATTATAAATGTAGGAAAAAAAGGATTTATGTATTTGTTAGACTTTGAAGTAATCCCCTTACCCCCAATTTCTGACAACCATCACATAACCATAACCCTTTCCTTTGCAGAGACATATACATCTCCAGATTTAGTAATTTCCCCTTCACTTCCTTAATAACTCTTTGGATCTAATATTATAAAATTACATGAGTTAATGCAGTAAGTTGCTGACCCACAAAGGAAAGCCTGATTTTTGACTAATGCACAAATAGCTGATGTCAGCATGAACACTCAGTTCTTTTGCATTATGAATAGTAAGCTGGCAAAGCTGCTGTCCTGATGGTTATCCAATGACTGCTGTTGGGATTATGTATGTGCAATCATTAGGCCCAATGCAGCTTGTCACTTATATTGCTTCTGCCACTGAGAATCCCTTGCAGTAAAAGATTAGAATAAGGAATACACTCTGCTGTAGATGTTGTGTTTATTATGTAGAAAATATGGCAAAATTATTGACTTTGTTGCCTCCTGTGCACAGATATTTGGAATTTTGAAGGCCCCTTTTCTGGATAAAGGCGATGGACCTATGCTAAGGTTGGAGGAGCTTGCTGATCAGAAGAATGCACCATACCAGTACATGTTCCGACTCTGTTACAGATTACTTCGACATTCACAGGATGATTACAGGAAAAACCAGGTATGGGGCTCTGACTTGTGTTTAATGGCTTGAACCCAATTCTTAAACATGACCTCAAATAGACATTACTTTCTTTAATGAATCTACATGAGGCAGACGTATAAAATAAGGTTTTTCAACTATCAGTGCTGAGATGGAAAGCAAACACCAAGTGAAGAATATAAGACAATTTTGTTCTGTGCAGCAGTATGTGCACGGTGGCTCAGTGATTAGCACTGCTGCCTCACCGTGTCAGGGACATTATCAATTACTTCTGTCAGTGCTTTTGGGAATTCTAACAGGAAATAATTGCAATTCACCACTGTCGGTCGTGAGATATCCCTATAATCTTTATAGTTAAGAAAAGAGAAAAATGTAGGTACCGCCACTCTAAAGTTCAGTTCATCATTGATTATAGGAAGACTGTATTCTATCTTTTTCTGTCTGCGTCCAGCTCCTGCTGTTGTATGATTGGCACTGTAGTGCATTAGTATAAACCAAAATACTGCTAACTTAACCAGTGACAATGTAAATGGATTCTCCATGGAAGGCATTGCAGTGTAACCTGTGACATTGTCTGGGACACACTAATCTCCCATGTTCTGTTTTGGTGCTCACACCATGCATAGCCAGGATCTGAAGCAATAATGCATAAAAACTGCCTCACAAGCAACACATGAAAAGAATATTTTGTGACGTGCATGTTTCTTTTGAAACACTAATGGATTAATGGAAGGGGAAGGAAGTTCCTGCATTTGTATAAACCTGTACAGCAGAAAGAAACTTCCTGGTTTCGAGGGCACTAAATCAGTGACTCATAGGCTCTTGCCATGTAGGCTTTGTGAAGGAGAGGAACCTAGGCTGGAACAAATGAGGCTATAATACTAAAGATACTTTTGTTTGACATCTCCCCTTTGTTACTTTATTAGGAACATATTGCAAAGCAATTTGGAGTGATGCAGTCTCAGATTGGCTATGACATTCTGGCTGAAGACACAATTACAGCTTTACTCCACAACAACAGAAAACTGCTAGAAAAGCACATTACGAAAACAGAAGTTGAAACCTTCGTCAAACTAGTGAGGAAGAGCCGAGAACCAAGGTAGGGTGATCCACAGTTTTAGGATTGCTGTAACTGCTCAGTGAACATTAATCACATGTATAACTGCAGCACAGCTACTGGGTGAATTCTGTTTAGTCAAATATTCTGTGAGAGCCTCAGAAGCAGGTTCTCCCTGGGGGGATTCATCAAGCCATCAATGGGTTACAGAT
This sequence comes from Chiloscyllium plagiosum, assembly GCF_004010195.1. Classification (NCBI taxonomy): domain Eukaryota; kingdom Metazoa; phylum Chordata; class Chondrichthyes; order Orectolobiformes; family Hemiscylliidae; genus Chiloscyllium; species Chiloscyllium plagiosum. The sequence goes on from NC_057735.1 coordinate 28,831,714, forward strand.
GCAGTGCTTTATTGTCAGGGGCACATTCTTTTAGATGCTGGATTAAAATAAGGCCCAGTCTGTTTATCCAAGTGAACACGAAAGGTCCCATTACACAGTTCAAAGAAAATGGGAGAGTTCTTCATGTGCTTTGCACAATGTTTGTGCCTCAACTAAAGTCACCAAAGTAAAATTAGTGATTCACTTTATTCCAATTTTTTTAGAATGTTATTGGCACAGAATGGTTACTATGTCTCCAAATAGCTATTTCAGCCCTTAAGCAAATAATTGGACGAAATGCTTTGTGATATAAAACATGATGGGCTACAATCTTAGTTTTGCTTTACAGACCTAAAACTGACACTGCATATAGAAATAACCTCATTTCCATTGCTTTTTATTGATATCTACAAAAATTCCAGGTAACCCATAGCATCTGCTTTAGGCCCCGATGCAACTTTGTAACTTAGCCCAATAAATCATGATGCAAGTTACTTCAGTATGACTAGAGAAAGTACCTGCAACTTTAAACAGCTGAATACGTTTTGACATATGTAATTGAGTCTTGCATGGTCTTGTAAATGGAACATGCAATTTGTGTCTTGGATTAGCTGCCATTAATTTTGAAAGGAAACAGAAGTGATAGGATTTTTAAAAAAAAAATATGATGTAATCAAATTATTCTTAAAACAATTAAAATGAGTCTTCACTGTTCATGGTTGCAGAGTTGAAATTTGTGGCAGATTTGAACCAGTCAGGTGTAAGTGTGAAGCAGAAGTATGCATATTGATGGTCTAAGCAACATAGATATGAAGTGAATAGTGAAATGATGTGGACAAAATCATGGCTAAAATAGATAGCATCCAAAAATGGTCATACGGATTGCAATGTAAAATTAACCTATTCAACATAATGCAAGCATTCTGCATCTTTGTATTGCCTGTTGATCGTCATAATTACTGCAGCCAGTTCTAATGTTACTGCTCATTAGTTACAGTGACAATAGAGGCCTTAGAATCATTACTTGCTAGCAGAACTCTGCCTTTTTAAATAGGAGATGTGTTGCGGCTGTTAGCATCATTCCATATAATATTGTCTGTAAGTACAAAGATCTGAAGAGTTAAAGGGCCAATGAAATAAACTATATTTTTTGTCAAACACCTGTCACTAATTCTTTCTGGTTTCTAACAGATTTTTAGATTATTTATCAGATCTGTGTGTGTCAAATCACGTTGCCATTCCAGTCACCCAGGAACTTATTTGCAAGTGTGTATTGGATCCTCAGAATGAAGATATCCTCATAAAAACTGAGTGAGTTACAGCTTCTTTTCTCAGCAGCATCATCAAAGATGTACCATATTCTTGTTTCTTTTTGGTTTATAAAGGAACAAAGATGATTCACATTTTGAATGAAACAAAGAGCTTTGTGTATAGAGCTTACATTCTTGAATGAAAAGAGCAAAAACATTCTGTAGAAAACAACTGATATAAATATCATCCTGTTTTCAGAGCATTCTTGATTACTGCAATTAATCAATATTGCTCCAGTTATTGTAGCTTGTACTTCTAATGAATATCTCATTCTGTTCACCAATAGTGGATTTGTTGTTGCCAATTTATGAATACTTCAATCCTTTTGTCCTTTTTTTAAAAGAGCAGCAAAATAGTCTGCAGTAGGTTAGAAATTTTGGTCTCCCTGCTATTGGAAGATTGCTGTGAAACATGAAAGGGTTCAGAAAAGGTTAACAAGGATCTTGCCAGGGTTGGAGGATTTGAGCAATACGGAGAGGCTGAACAGGCTGGGGCTGTTTTCCCTGGAGCGTCAGAGACTGAGGGGTGACCTTGTAGAGGTTTATAAAATCCTGAGGGGCATGGATAGGGTAAATAGACAAAGTCTTTTCCCTGGGGTGGGGGAGTCCAGAACTAGAGGGTATAGGTTTAGAGTGAGAGGGGAAAGACTTAAAAGGGATCTAAGGGGAAACTTTTTCACACAGAGAGTGGTGTGTGTATGGAATGAGCTCCCAGAGGAAGTGGTGGATACTGGTACAAATAAAACATTTATAAGACATAGTAGTGGATATATGAATAGGAAAGGTTTAGAGGGATATGAGCCAACTGCTGGCAAATGGGACTAGATTAATTTAGGATATCTGGTCGGTATGGATGAGTTGGACTGAAGGGCCTGTTTGTGTGGTGTAAACCTCTATGACTCCAGTGCCATTTGATCCATGATGAGATTTTCTCATGGGCTTTGTGCCCCAAAGCAGATTGAGTTGACTTTTCTGTTCCATAATGCTCTGACACCTCTTGTCCGGGGATATTCTCCTCTCCAGATAATGAAACACGTGAAAGTAAATTGCAACAAATAATTATGCAGGCTTTTTTTTGTTGTTAAGACACATTGTTAAAGATGTAGAAAGAGTTCTGTGCTGCCATTGACCTGACCTGATTAGTCTGGGAGTGTCTGGGAGGTGTTTGTGGTTGTGATTTGTTTTATTCCTAAATGTTTATGCATTGGCAGAGTGCCAGTTAAAACATGTTTTTTCTAAGATTTTCAAGTCTCTTCCATTCTTGCTTACAAATTGAAGAAGATCCAACAAAATTACCATCTTTCAGTTTAGACGTGGCAAGCAAAATCCCTCGAAATGAAGGGGAAATTTATTAGGAACATAAGGCCAGCCTCTTGAACCTAATAAGCCATTCATAAGGTTGTAATTTTAACTCCAGCTATCTCCCTTTGTTCCATAACTCTTCATACACTGAGGGAATATTCCATTACAGCATTAAGATGTAAAGAAATATCCTGAACTTCCACATTTATTTATTTCTCCCACCTTTTTATACTTATGCCAGCAACTTGGAATGTTTTTAAAGCTTGAGGTTTTCTGTGCTGAGCCGTTCAGCGGTCTGTCGTGTCCACGTGTTTCAGTAATTTACAGTTGTATGTTTTCTTCAATTCAGGTAACTATGAACATTTAACCACTTCCAAGGGGAAAACATGGGATATTGCCCAATTACATGTCAGATGCCAATGTGATGTGGAGAAAGGAAACAGCAACTTCAAACTGCTCTTCAGCTTTCACCTTGGTTGACTATTCCCTTGCAGTTCAGTTCCCACTTGGTTCAACTCCCATTTGTCCCAATGCAGCTAGTGCAGTCCTTGAGATGCTCCCACAATGCAGGGGTGTTGGCAGTAGTAGAACACACAATTCTTCTGGAACTGACAGAAGCAATCCATCTCCTCACAGTTCCATGTCAGCAAGTCTAAATGTACCATTACTGGTTGACTTTGATTACATTCCCAAGGAAGCATGTACGTGCTTGCTCTGCTTGTTTATTTCCCAGATTGCTAAGTAGGTTCTGAGTATGTCATCAGATCCCCAGTTTGCTAGCTGAATCAAATGACACTCTCGTCACTCCAGAGGAAGGTGCATTTCAAGATGGTGTCAGTGAGCAGAATCATCCCAGGCTCTGAATGATGTGTGCTATGTTGAGAAATTTGGGAAATTGTGTGAGATGTTGAGCAAGGCTTTTCTCAACATCAAGACTAACAAGCTGCATTTTCCCAGAGAGAAAATTCTTGTTGTGAGCAGTGAGGAGCCTGTAATTGGGGATTATCACTCATCCTTTCCTTCATTACTACATATCTGATATCAGACTTCTATTCTCCTCACCTACCGAATAGTAACAGTAAGAAGTCCTGACATGAAAAGTCAGAGCGGATATATGGCGACTGTAGCTCACTGCTTTGGTATTTGGGCCAGTCATTGAGCTGCCTGATCACTTTGAGCTGGAGAGCTCCAGCCAAGTGCAGATTTGACAGTCACATGCCCCTCCTTATCTGCTTATGGGGTCCAGTCCTCAAAATGGGATTGATTCTTCCACCCATTCTATTTGGTGGCTGCTAACTGCATTTGCTGTCTGGCTGTATTATGGTTAAATGTACTAAAATGTAACTTTGGTTTACAGCAACATGAGGGCTAAGGTCAAAGGTATGGTCTCACAATCCCAGCCAACAACAATACTGAACAAGCCAGATCTCTGAATCAAACTTGGTTTGTTAGGCCATAAGTTTTGTTTTTTTGCAGTTTGGGTATGATGATAGTCAGTCACTGAACCTAGTCACAAGATGATGCCAACGTACTTTGAACAAATTTGAAATAGTCCAAAAAGTATGGATCACCATAATGAAAAATAGTCAATCTGAAGTCTGAAGAACAGTTGTGAAAGGTATGGAGGGATAATTTGGCAAGATTTGACTAGTACAGTCTCATAACTGTAAGCAAGGTGGGAGAATTTAACACAGAGTGCTTTATGTAGTTGCATGCCACTGCCAACACAGTTATACGAGACTTTGACATTTTGTCTCATGCTTGTTTTTGTTATTCAAATTAAATAGTTTGATTATGTTCTAGATTCAACATCACGTGGACCTACCCTGTTTTGTGAAGGAAAATGGATGGAAATCCTTCACAAAGCGGCAGTATCACTTCTCTCATGTTTGTCTGCTAAAAGAACTCACCTCAATTTATCCGACACAATGCATAATATCCAGAAACTGCCTAAGCAACATAATGTTCATTCGAAGGCAGATATAAAAGTTGTTCAGAAATCCTGAACAAACCATGAGCAAAATTTATCTCCTTATTCATTGTCAGCATAATTGGCTAAGCTTATGGATTTTTGGCATATTTCATTGTGGGGTGTTGTGACAACTAACAGGATGTGAGGCATCTCAAGTTGAAACTTTATTGCTGGAACAGCACAGCAGGTCAGGCAGCATCCAGGGAACAGGAGATTCTTCCACGAAAGAAACGTCGAATCTCCTGTTCCCTGGATGCTGCCTGACCTGCTGTGCTGTTCCAGCAATAAAGTTTCAACTTTGATCTCCAGCATCTGCAGACCTCACTTTCTCCTGTGAGGCATCTCAACCTCTGCTTTCAAGTCCCTGCAATAGATCATTTTCTGAGACTAATAATGAGGTGCAGATCAGAACATTATAACTGGGATGTCACCTTGTTGGTGATCCAATGTCATCCTCAGTTTGAAGGAGAGCTGTCACTGACTACCAACTCCAACTGAGCTTGCTATTTAGTTAAAACCTTCTTTCACAGAGTTTCTTGTATGTTACAACTGAAAGACCACATACTGAAATATAAATAGAATAAATGTTGAGTTAAAACATCAAACTGAGGAATCATAATATATTCAGGTGGATATGTCTGCATTAAAAGAAAACAGTAAATTTTGTCAGTGCCTTAATATTCCTGTTTCAAGCAACATTGTCACAAAGGATTATCTGGCTTTTTTTTGTTAAATGTTTGTGGGGCCTTGCTGTGTGGAAACACAACTATGTGTTCCCATACAATATGAACTATCTTTCATTAGAAAGCATTCTGACACTTGTTGAGGGTCAAGATGCAATACACATGCGAGTAGAAGTATGAGTGTTTTAATTTTGCAATGCAGTGTAAAGCACAGAGAAGCTGAATACTTTGTTACATATTTTGCTTATAGGTTGAGGCCAGTGAAGGAAATGTCTCAGTCTCCAGAGTATATGAGTATGGAATACTTTGAAGACGAAGTTTGGTTGATCTGGACAGACAAAATGAACGAAGTTCAGGAGAAAAGCATCAGACAGTTAGCGCAAGAGGCCAGAGCTGGTAATACACATGATGAAAATGTCCTAACTTATTACAGGTAATTAGCATTATTTTTTGCAAAAGTACACCTTTGCATTGAGGAGCAGTAGTGTATGTAATTGTTAGTGAACTGTGTTTTAAACCCATATGTAATGATTAGATTTTATGAGGGTCATTTGGTAATTATTTTGTGGCAAATGTAAAAGTTGCTTTTTTATGTCTAAAGAATTTATTTAATCCTAGAATTGACCTTTCTGTCAGCGCTTGCCCTTCTGAAGGGGCATGGATGCCTGGCTAACAGGAACAGGCATCTTAAAGAAAACTACATTTTAAGAAGTGAACTACTGAATTTTTTAATGTTGCTTTATTGACATCTTCATTTTCATACCTGTTGTTGTTGCTCATACTAGACTTCTTTTGTGTTGTGACTGTTATTTTCAGCTCAATTTGTTTATGTTCCCTGAAGTAAATAGCTTTTAAGTGTTGACCACATTTTGTGTAGATATATATAAACCACATCTCTGAAAAGTATTAATTTTTTGAACCATTTAGCAGCTTTTGGGATCACTTTATCTGTTCCCAGCCTCCAACTTGCCACATCTATAAATATAACAGTTTGCTGCAATCTTCTTGAATATAGGACAAAAGGGTTGCTGGTCTATTACCATAGATGTCACTTTACTGCATTCACTCATCAACTATAAGAGATATACAACATAGAAAGAACCCATTATTCCATCATGCTTGTGTTGTTAGTACAAACCAAAACTAATTTTTATATCCTGCTCCTTTCCCATAAATTTAGCTTTTCTGTTTCAAATATTTGTTCCATTTCCCTGAGAAGATGCAACAGTTTTTTTGCCTCATTCAGTTTCTGTGACAAAGCTTCCATGCTACATTAACCCTGTGTATGAATAACAAACACTGAAAAAGGTATTCCCTGTTAATTTCTAAACAACACTCAAGAGGTTTAACACCATCCAGGTCAAAGCAGCACATTTGATTGATGCCTCATCCATCTTTACAGATTACAGTACTAATGTGTTTAATAACTTAACTCTTAATAACTCACTAGCTGTTGATAGCATACAAGCTTTGAACAACTTATTTATTTTTGATACTTATCCCCTGTTCACCAACCCTCCAGCCCACTGCTTCTTTCCTCAATACTTCTAGACAGTCCATCTCTCCTACTTGCTGCCCCTCCCATTTGCTGTTTCCCTTCCCTGACCATCATCTTGCTGAACCTTCCACTGGCCAACCTTCCTATCACCGCCTGTCTCCTACTTGTTGCTCCTCCCACTTGCTGCCTGTCTCTCCTTCACCACCTCTTATACATACAGCCTCTCTTGTTGATAAATTAAAGCCAATGATAATTGAGCAGTACTGAGTAGGCAACAAACACAGAAAAGGTATTTGCCAGTAATTTCTTTTCACAACCTAAAATCCCAGACCACATTTGGACATCACACCACACTCTCTTGAGTTTGAATATAAAATCCCTGAGCTTCTGTTGACTTCAACTTGAAACCTTCTCCTCATCTCTTCAGGGTGAATCTTTCTATGCGCAGATAGAAATATGCGCAATATCTGTTTAGACAATGTTCCTTTACTCAATTATCTGCGCATCGTTGAAGAGACTACTGGTAGTAAGCCAGCTCTGTCAGTTCCTTAGTCTTTTAATCTCCACAATTCTCATTTCTTTGAATTGTAATTCCTCACTAACACTCTGGTAGTTAACCCAAAAGCAATCCGACTGGAATAGCAGCACCTGTAATGGATCGTATTCACATCTGTCTGTCTGAGGGTCCTATGGTACAGTATAGCATTCCTACCTCTTAACCAGGACACACAGCTTCAAGTCTCACTTGCTCCAGAGGTATATCATAACATTTCTGAACAGGTTAATTAGAAAATATCTGTCTGACCGACTCTGAGAGTCTATATGTAGCAGGACCAGCTTCTTCCTACTTTGTCTTGAATTGTTAAAAGCCTGCACTTTACTTTCAATAAGTTTCACTTTGATTTCCTGCCTTAATAACAAACAGAACACAGCATGTTGGCTTCGGACAGACTTTGCATGAGGTCACATTGTCTTGTCTCTGGGCAGATTTTTTAAGTGATCACATACCTTCTCCAAACTACTACATTTTACATTAAATGGGGTAATTTAAAAATACAAACGACTTATTAAGTCCAGAATTCAAAACAGATCTTTATCCCTAATATTACCCAGTCATCTGTTCTCTGATCTTTTGTCTCTGTTTTCATCTTGTATACATTTATCCACTCAGCAAATTAGATATTTAGACAGCATTGATTGGCTCTTCTATGGGTTCTTTATACAAGCTGAGATCAACTTCTATTTAGTATACAGCAATGTTTATTAACAGATGATACATGATGGTAAGGTTACAGTGCTATATGCTCCATGCAGGATATGTTCTAACCTTTTAGCAGCGTACTAGCATGTGACTACTAAGGTCACAGTTACATCACAGCTTCCCTAAGGGGGCATCTACTGCACTTGTATATAAAATAAAAGTTCTGTTTGGACAGTCTCAGTTAAATTTTGAGTGGATATGACCCACAATACAAGGCAACCTCAAATTCCACAACTGTTGACAGTATAACAGAGACTGGTATCGAAAATGCTCCTCTAAAGTTCAATTTGAAAGGCATTGCTGAGACAAATGAATGTTCCTAATATTTCCTAATTTTTATGTTTTAGGTATCAGCTGAAGCTCTTTGCAAGGATTTGTCTAGATCGTCAATATTTGGCAATTGATGAAATTTCCAAGCAGCTGAGTGTGGAGTTGATATTTCTCTGCATGGCAGATGAAACGTTACCATTTGATATACGGGCCTCATTCTGCAATCTGATGTTGCATGTCCATGTAGACCGAGACCCCCAGGAACTGGTAACGCCAGTGAAATTTGCTCGACTGTGGACAGAAATACCTACAACAATTAGTATCAGAGAGTAAGCCCACTTCTGTATGCCTGAATATGTTTACTTGAAGTTGTTAAATCTTGGGTTGAACAAACTCGGAGTAGGAATTGAGTAATCTGGGGAGGGTTATAAATTATAGAGCAGCATAGGTTATTATAGTCTGGATCTCCTTCGAGTGATGATCGCAAAGTGTATGTTGTTATTAAGCAACACTCTTCTACTGAAACCATTAACTCGGTAAATTGTTGAAAGTTTGAGCAGATAATGCAAGGGCAGATGGACATCTGGTAGCTTAATGAATGGATTTTGATAAGAACAGGAATGAGTCAGAAGGAAATGAAGTGAACTAATTTCAAAGCAGTTAGGGATAACAGGTTGGCCTGAGAAAAAGAAATAAAAGAGGGCCAAAGCTAAAATTTAAAAAAGGTCGCTTCATATAATAGCTGTCACCATTTGAGGCAGTCAGATTTCATACTTTCAACTGTTCCATCTTTAATAGACCAGATAGTTTATTGGCATTGCATTAACAATTATCACGTCATTAAAAAGATACCAGTACTACTAGTTACCAAATTGCACGTATTGCATTTAATGGCAAATTTATGTGCAAATCCAGAAATTCTTATTATTGAACAGGGTAAGGGCTGCTTGCAGAAAGCAAATAGCTGCGTGTTAAGTTCCAAAGTTTGCGACTTAGGCTATGGTGAATCTATTGGTCCAAGAGAGTGTGGGGTCAGGTAGGAAATGGAAGGTCATTTAACTAGAAGGTGATGGGGCCTTTAATCTCTGCCTGAATTAAGTTCTGGGTGGAAGGGTCCATGGCCAACATCCTGCTAATTGAAGCTCTGAAGTGGCCAATTAATGTGCACTCAAAGGCTTCAATCTGTCTCTGCTAGAAATAACCCAGCAGCAAGCGTGCTTTATGGAAGGTGGAAGATTGTGATTGCTTATTGTTTTGGAGGTTTAGGACATGATCAAAGACTCTTGGTGCTTGATGAAGGACATATTTATAGGGCAGCGACTCCCCCGCGCCCCCCCATGACTTTGCTTCCTATACCCCTGGAGCACCACCTCTCCATGCTGACCTGAATCCCTGGAAACCACCCCCACTGAAATTTCCTTTATCCTTGGTCTACTATTGTGTTCCTGACATCAGCTACGATCTTTAATGTACAGTAACCAAGAAAAGAAGCTGTCAGCCTCTTATCAGCTGAAAGCTCCTGCTGGGAAGGAGCTCTACCCCACTGATCTGATTCTGTATGAAGGCCAGCCTCTGTCCTCATAAGTACTTGAAGGACAGGAGATATTTTTAGTTAATTTGGTTTGATTTATTGTTGTCACATGCACTGAGATACAGTGAAAAGTGTTGTTCTGCATGCTCTACAGGCAGACCATACAATACCAAGTGCATCAGGTAGCAGAAAGAGTACACTATACAGAATTATAGCCATAGTAGTCAGGCTAAAGGTTTTGATGCATTTTCAGACAGTGTGCAAGACTTGGAGGATATTGTTCCCAGTCTCTAATCCCTTGAAGTTGATGATCAATTTGTCTGTTAAAGTCACTGTGCTGATTTAACATGTTGTAATTTGTCAGTAATGCTGTAATTTTTTTAACTTTTTTAAAATGATAACATCATATTTTCTGTCCTAATCTTAAAAAACACCTTACTCTGGTTAACAAAGAATGAAACCCAGCAGCCATGTTGATGAGGATTAGTGCTAGTGAGAGAAAATTTGACCACAATTAAATTTTTATTTGCAGTTATGATTCCAATTTGAATGACTCACGGGATGACAAGAAAAACAAATTTGCTAATACAATGGAGTTTATGGAAGATTATCTCAATAATGTGGTAAATGATACTCTTCCGTTTTCTAACGAGGAAAAGAATAAGCTCACATACGAGGTAATTATTTTTTATTTGTTTATTTCCTTGCAATTATTTAAAGTTCTAGTAGTCTGAACAATTTTGCCAATCTCATCTACACAGAGAGATATTCTATTAAGTTTAGTATCTAAAGGACCAAATATTATTGACAAGAAAGGTTGCTATTTTTCACTGATTTTCTGCAACAGATAATATTGGAGTGTGATTGCAAGATCTAAAATCTATGTTCTTCAAACTAACTCTCAATGGTTCAACTGCTATTTTGATGCATTGAAGCCCTTGGGCTTGGTTAAAAAGAATAGGCAAAAGCTAATTGCACCCCTCCCTCAATCTGCCCTAGACTTCTCTCCTTGAATCTTGTCATTCTGTTCTGCCTTTCACTACCGTCTATAATCTCTTCAAAAAACTTTTTTTTTCACCAATCCTTGCAGTCATCTCTTTAGACTCTAATGTAGTTTTGAGTTTATATCCAATTACACTTTATTGGTATATGTCACTGAAGTGAAGATGCTACATAGTAAACTGAAGTCTGGAACTGTACACCTAATGTGTGTCCTCGTTTTAGCTCTGGTACAAATTATAAACCTTGGAAAACATATGATTGCTATAGTAAATGGGCCAGCTTTTCAATAGAAGGTAAATGATTAATAGAAAAAACAAGTTTATTTTTCTGGCATTTCTGGCTCCTGTAAATGGTGCATCCATATGTGTTTCTTTTGTAGCATATTTGGGGCAGTGGTGTATTAAAATATACATATAGTAAGAATTTAACAAAACGGTATTTTTACAAGAGGATGTTGTGTGCATTGGGAGCAGCTGAACAACTCAGGTTGTAAAGGCAATAACTTTATAGGATGTGTCACAACCAGTTTTATGGAGCAGTATGTTTTTGAACTGACAAGGGAATAGACCAAACTGGACTTGATGAGCAATAAGCTAAAACTAGATGATAATTTGACAGTAAAGGGAATATCCTGCCAATATTGCTTATAGTGTGTTTTAAATGATATTAGATTTGAGAGAGAAAGGAGAGTCATTAGAATGGTGTTTAAAATTTAAGGACTGCAAAATTAGAAGGACTTAGTAGGCTGGACAATACTTTTGGAAAAGCTTACAGATAAACAAGGGTAAATGTTAAAAAGAAGTATTCCATGCAATGTACAGATCTCTAAAAGGTAAAGGTTGTATTTTTATGATTCATTAGCCATGATCAACAACCACTAAATGAGTGTATTCACACCCAGCGGACTGCAGTAGTTTAGGAAGGCAAATCCAAAGGGGGTACATTCCAACCATCTTCCTATGTGCCAGGTATAATTCCAAGCCACAGAACGTTTTCTCCCTAATTCCAATGAACTTCAGTTTTGCTAAGGCTCCTTGGACAAATACTCTGGTAGAACCCAAATGGAGAGTCAGTGAGTCAATTATTATTGAGCAATTGCCACTTGAGCTGATCCACACAATTAGCAGGATAATATTCTGAGGACATGAGTTGATTGGTCATGGCAACTGGTGTTATTTGCATTTGATTAATTAATAAATATAACATTTTAAAGAAGTTAGTCTAAGGAAAGATGAGTGTAGAACTATCATTGATTGTCATAAAAGCCCATCTGGTTCACTAATGTGCTTTAAGGAAACAAATCTGCTCTCCTTATGTTGCTCAGTTGTGTCAAACCATGAGAAAAAATTGAATAAGAAAAAAACCCAAACAGACTACTGACACTGGCCTGGGTACTGGAAACGACAAAGGAACATCCTGCCTGGTCTGCTTTTCAAAATTCTGAACTGTAACATCTGATAACTTGTGCCAAGATTGTGAGAGCTGTTCCACAGACTATTCAAACAATAACCTGAAGAAATAATACTCACCCAGTCATTGGATCACAGAATGCCAACTGTGTGGGGACTTCAATGTCCACTACCATAAGTGACTTGGTAGTACTACTCCTGACCAAGCCAGATGATCTCTGAAGAATATTTCAGCTACACTGGACCTATGATGGGTGATAAATGCATTAATACAAATGAAATCCTATTTTTTTCCATCCTTTCAAATTTACCTGATGCTGATGCATCTGTCCATGACACTACTTTATTGAGATGAGGTCCTGTCTTTTCACTCAGGGTGCATTTACTCAGCTTGTGTGCTAGTGTCAGTTTGCTAAATGGAATGGATTCAGAACAGGTCTAATGACTTGAAACTGGACATTCCTAAGATGCTGAGTGCTCATTGTCATCAGCAGCAGAATAGTATTCAATTACAGTCTGTAATCCCAACAGATTCCCTGAACTACCATTTGTCATAAAATCAGAGGAACTACTCTAGTTCAATGAGGGTTGTAGGAGATCATGCCAGTAGTTGTGCCAAGCATATTTGAAATGTAGATGCCTACTTGGGAAAGTTATAACACTGGATTACATGCTTATTAAACCCGCAGTCTGTGGACCAGATTAGAGCTTTGTGCTCCTTAAACATCACATTATAGATGGTTGTGAGCAATACACTAGAGAAGGAAAATCCAAAAATGTCCCTAAACTTATTGATGGGTGAGTTCAGTACGTCAGTGCTGCAGCATTTGCAACTTTTTTCAGCCAGAATTGCTAAGTGGATATTCCACCCTGGCCTCCTCCAGACACCACACCCATCATAGATGCCAATCTTCAGCTGGTTTGATTTGATATCAAGAAACAGCTGAATCCAGCAAATGTTGTGGACCGCAAACAACATTCTGGCAATATTTCTGAGGACTTGTGCTCTAATTTTATCCATACCCTTAACCAAACTGTTCCAGTACATTTCTGACAATGTGGAAAATTATCCAGTTATATCCTGTCCACAAAACGCAGAAGAACTCTAACCTAGTCAATTATTCTTAATCAAGGCAAATTGATGAAAGGTGTGGTTGACAGTGCTATCAGGCACCTCTCACTCAGCGAGTGATGTTCCATCTGAGTTTTGCCAGAGTCACTTGGATCCAGACTCCAATAAACCTTCAGTGAGGTGTGTGTGACTGCCCTGACACCAAGGCAACATTTAACTGAGTGTAGGTGAAGAAGCCTGAGCAAAATCAGTCAGTGGGAGTGAGTGAGAATGATCCGCTGGCTGTGTCATTGGAAGTGGATTATTCATTCAGGCTGAAAAAAGATAGAAACAAAAGCAGAAATTGCTGTAAAAACTCAGCAAATCTGGCAGCATTTGTGGAGAGAAAGCAGAAATAACGTTTTGGTTTAGTGACCCTTCTTCAGAGTTGATTTATGTTTTCGTATCTGAAATCCAGCATCTGTAGTTCTTTTGGTTTTTTTTAAAACAGAGAGAAATTTTAAAGAAAATTATCCTAAATTGAGATATTAGCAGAAGGGCTAGAGAGTATAAGTACAAAATTTGAGTAGAGTATTGCTAGGACAGTGACCCATGGATTTTTCAAAAAAAAAGTAAATTCCTTGCAATATTGGAAGTGGCATTTTGTTCACTTTTATCTTAATAGGAAAGGTCTGACAAAATCTTGTTAATTACGGATTGGCACAGGCGAGACAAGAGAGACCCATGAGAGGTACTATTGTTGTAATGCCTCACGTGTACAATCATCCCTCAAACTGGAAAACAGAGGATGTACAGTCCTGGGCTGCACACAAAATGAACAATTGGCAGTGGTAATGGTGAGGATAAATGGATCACCCGAAGCTCAATGGACAAAGGAAAGTTGTAGGCGATAACAGTAGGGGTGTGTTGTGAGTGAAATTAAAGAAAATACACACAGTATGGTGAGGTATGAGGAACAGGTAAGAGATAGATTGCAGAGAGTAGACTTCCAGACTATTAAAAATTATTAGCTCAACCAGTGACTGGAAAATCTAGAGACCATCAAAATACAGCAGTTACATTTATGGAACCATGTTTTAATTATAAGGAAGCACAGATTTGAAATAAAGAGAAGCTGGTGCAAATTTTAAAGACATGGCATTGGATATTCCCAGAATAATAGGTTGAGGTACCTGGTGAAGAGAGTGGTAAGTGGGCCCAAAGAGAGGGAAATTAAATGCAATACACTAAATGCGTTTTCTCAGCAAAACTTTCAAGGAGAGAAGGTCCAACACCTGAAAACAAATGCTCTGAAAATGTTAACAGAAACATAGCAATTACAGCTGTGAGGGTGAGCTGAACAGCCAGTGGTCTATTATAGACAGAGAATTGAAAATAATCATCACCTTTTAAACAAATAAAACCACATTTGGAATTAAAATATCCTTACCACTTAAAGGATCACAAGTCCAACTGTATTCCAGAAGGTGACCTTAGTTTGGTAAAATGCGGCAATTAATAAGGGTAGGCAATGGCCCAGTGGTATTATCACTAGGCTGTGAATCCAGAAATATATCTAATATTCTGGGAACCTGGCTTCATGGTAGATGGTGGAGTTTGAAATCAATTTTTTTAAAATATCTAGAATTAAGAATCTATGATGACCAAGAAACCTTTGTCCATTGTCAGAAAAATCTATCTTGCTCGCTAATGTCCTTCAGAGAAGACAATCTACCATCCTCTCCTAGTCTGGCCTAATTATGACTCTAGATGGACAGCAATGTGGTTGACAATCAAATGCCTCTGAAATGGCCAAGCAAGTCGCTTAGTTAAAGGGTAGCTGCGATGCTCACGTCCTACAAGTGAATTTTAAAAAAGACTGAATGGTTCACACAGGCCTGAATGAATTTGTAACAGTTGAGCTATGGTGACCTTCATTCTGGAAATTTTTATTATATCACCTTACTGATGTGCAATTTATCACAAGAACAATAACAGGACCAAGCTTCACAAAACAAAATTGTTTAAACGAGTTTCCCAGATCTTGAATTTGATATACAATAAATGAATTCACAGAGGGGAGACAATGGCATAATGGTAATATCACTGCACTAGTAGAGTCATAGAGATGTGCAGCATGGAAACACACCCTTCGGTCCAACCCTTCCATGCCGACCAGATATCCCAACCCAATCTAGTCCCACCTGCCAGCACCCAGCCCATATGCCTCCAAATCCTTCCTATTCATATACCCATCCAAATGCCTCTTAAATGTTGCAATTGTACCAGCCTCTATCAATTCCTCTGGCAGCTCATTCCATACACATACCACCCTCTGTGTGAAAACGTTGCCCCGTAGGTTGCCCTAGACAAAATTTATGGACACATGAGTTCAAATTGCACCATAACATGATGATGATGAAATTTGAAATCCATAACAATCTGTCATTATGGCTAGTATGTAAGCACTGCCAATTATTGTAGAAACCTACCTAGTTCTGCCATTCTTACCTGATCTGACCTACATGTGACTCCAGATCCACAGTAATGCGGTAGTCTCTTAACTACATATGGAGTAATGAGAGATGGCCTAGCCAGTAATGCCCACATTTCACGAAGGAAAGCTTTCACATTCCTTTTCCAACACGCATTCTCAATACTGAAATGTAAAATAAGAATAGGA
Organism: Chiloscyllium plagiosum; assembly: GCF_004010195.1. NCBI lineage: Eukaryota > Metazoa > Chordata > Chondrichthyes > Orectolobiformes > Hemiscylliidae > Chiloscyllium > Chiloscyllium plagiosum. The sequence goes on from NC_057735.1 coordinate 28,847,665, forward strand.
AAGTTAGTTTTTCTGATATTCTAATGGCACTGTACCGAAAGGTTTCTATGATTTGCAGACCAATGCTTGATTACATTGAGCTTGAAATTCATTAAAAGGGTTATCCATTTGCATTTAATTATCTTAAAGAACCATTCATAATACTTGTTACATAGATTAGAAAATATTCTTAATTACTCAGTAGGGCAAGGATTCAAGTTTGCCCTGGGTGTGGGAATATTATAGTGTGTTGTTGATTATAAAATTACTGATCCTCATTTTTTTGCATCTTACTCTAGGTGGTCAGCTTAGCCAGACATCTGATCTATTTTGGTTTCTACAGCTTCAGTGAGCTCCTACGACTGACCAGGACACTACTTGGTATCATTGATTGTAATCAAGATGTCAACATTATAGATGCCATGGATCATGATGAGGGGACTGGTGAGTATTTTATTGCAAGAGTTTCTCAGGATGCTTAGTTAGTCAGTTTGGGACCGGTGTTTGATGAGATTTCATTTGCCACTGGGTAGGATGGGCAAGCCTACCACCTGCTCAATGAAAGCAAACTGAATTATTTTCATAGGCCTCAGTGTTAAAGTAATGAATGTTCATGCACTCAAAACAAGTCACAAATCAGCTTGAATTGGGATTGGTAGAAGAGTTCGGGAATAACTTGTCTTCTCCACAAAGGCTAGCCCATTTGTTAAAATGGGGAAGTGGAAATGTAATGTAAAGCTGCCACAACCCTAATGGACCTTATGGCTGCTCTCTCATTAGAGAGAGGTATGACTAGTGGTGATTTTAACCTGGGGGCCACCACACCTCAAGTGAGGGACAAAGTTGAGAACGTAGGACCTCATGGTAACCTCAAACAGGGTAGAAATTGAACTTATGCTGTTGACATCACTCTGCATCACAAACCAGCTATCCAACCTACTGAGCTAACTAACCCCAAGGGAGACAACAAAGAGTTAGACATTGGTTGTATTGATTATTGTGGAGACAGAAGAGGTATTAACATTTCTTCTGTCACACATTGCTAAAATGCATACCTGCCCAGCTTTGTGAGCAACTTTCACCAATGCCTTTAAAGGACTGCTGACTTGGGCCACTTGGTATTCTGTGTGTCTGGACACAGTGTAGGTTTTGCCCTCCAAACATGAAAATAGTCATGGGGCCCTGTTGTATTACATCCTGATTTACAATATATTGTATCATGAAGCTGCCAGTTGTTTATAGAGAGAGATTTGGCTGCCCATCTGAAGGCCCTAACCACAAGTTGGAACAATGGCAGATATTGGGTGCGGGTAAGGTGCTGAGCTGTCCAATTTTTGCATTTCCAGTTACCTGAAAAATGTGATATAAAGGAATGGTACTAAAATGTACACAAAATTTATAAATCTCAGAAATATAACATATAACTTCACCAGTGTTAATGTATTTTAGTTTGAAATATCCATACAGACACTTTGGAAAAATCAAATTACAAAAACACACAGCACAGAACACATCCTTTAGCCCACAATGTTGTGCCGAGGTTTAATCCTAATGTAAAATATAGTAACTTAACCTACGCACCAACATAAATATAGATATTTATAAAGCACTTCATACCTCTGCAGGTTGCATAGCTTGAATGAACTGTCTTATTTATTATGTATTCTCTACTTAATCTAAACAAAATAATGACTGATTATAAGCGATTATAAATTAGTAACTTTTGCATGAATTCTCATATCATACATAAGATATAACTGTCTTTCCAACGTCAACTCTTTATAAATATGAAAGGAGAATTCAAATTCTGTTGTCGAGGAAGGAAGAATTGCATGAACACTCAGCTCTGACCCAGTTTAAGGTTGAAATTAATTGCTGCAGTCATTGTTAACATCACCAATGTGCAATTTTAAAACTTGTTCCCCACTGTTTTAAGCCATTTATGTTAAGCTGATCAGTGTCTTTATTAAAATAGCAAAGAAATGTCATAAAAATATTTTAAAGCTTTTGGTACTAATGTTGCACAATCCCATTTAAATCCATATATTTTAATTGGAAAGGCTTATCATCTAAAATAAATGTCTCCTATTCTCAGTTCCAGTGCAGGCTTCCCTCCTGTGTTATGATGGGTGGTGCGAAAGCAGCTGCTCATTATGGCTTTAGTCATAATAACAAAGGCAAATGCTTCAGATAGTAAAATAAATTCTTATCATGCAATGACTGGGAGTCAAAATAATAGCAGAGGAGAAGAACGTCTCATGTTGATATTCCTTTTAGTGGTTGTTGAATCTACAATAGTTTTGAGCTGTTCAGAGTCCTTCACCAGCTTATTATTTGTTGCTGCTCACTGATAAGAAATAAATGAATTTCTGCCTTTTTCAAATTCCAATTTTTATTTTGAACATAAAATTACTTTTCTGGTGGTATAGGAGGAAACAAATGCCAAAAAAAGGTAGATGTTACCCCATATGTAAAAAAAGAACTGGTCCCTGTAGTAGTGGATCACATAGCTGTGTAACTTTGCTTTAATATATTCCCATGACATTGTTTGGTTCTCGCTCTGCAAGTCCACCATTCATCAAAGTCCACCTCTTTCCTGTGTTTTAGGGAGAAGTATGAAGAAATCAATCCATGGAGTTGGACAGATCGTGTCCACTATGGTTTTAAGCAGAAAACAGTCTTTGTTTAGCTCTGTTCCACGTTCCAATGTAAACATTGAACCCCAGATAAAGCCGAAAGATATACCTGACAGTAAGAACATCACTGTTATGGATACAAAGCTAAAAATCCTGGAGATTTTGCAGGTATGAGAAACCGTTGAATATACAGTTCCCATGGCAGCCTGTTGTTTTTATTCTTGTTTCAAGGTTCTAATCCCAATGCATTTTTTTCCAGTGAAGGTCAGAGTTAATTGATACATTTGGTGTGTTTTAAGTATGCTTAAGAGTCCTGCTGTGTGTACAGATTGATTTGAATTTTCCTAGCTTGAGCAATCTCTCATTAACATCTAAGTGACTCTTAAATGCCACTGTATTGCCACCTTACATTAGAAGACTAGAGTGGCCTACAGTTCTCCTAACATTAGCTATAACCATCATGACACAGAAATTGAAATTGAAGGAAGCTGAAAGTTTGACCTGCAGAAAAATATACGACTGAGAATTTGCTGTTTGATTGATACTGGAATCAGTCCATGTATTCACACTCAGGATTGGCAATCAATACATAAAGAAAAGAGGGAAAACAGAACCAAAAGGAGCTGTGTCCTGAAATGGAAGCAAATAGAAAATAGCATTTAAAAAACAATAGAATTGTCTGTTGAGCCATTCCTAGTCTGCGTAAAGAAATTAACTCCCTGATGTGAGGGGATATTTGAGAGAATCTGGGGGCTGTACAACTGTATTTGAAATGAGCAGAGGTCACATTTGTAAAGTCAGGAGGAGTGCTTTGATCTGAAAATGCGTGTTTGATGAGTTCTTCCTTTGGAATAAATTGGAATTTGATTAGTGGGTTGAAACATGTCAAATATGTGAAAATCTCATTTGAACATTTTGAACATTTTTTATTATTTGAGTCCCAATAGAAAATAATACTTGCTGTTCTGATAATGCATTTGATTCCCCCTCTGAGATATTCATCGAAGGAAGCAATTCAGTACATTCAAGGAATCAAACTGCTTATGTCAAACATTGCGTTATGTTGTGAGATAGCATGCTATCTAGACATTACAGTAACATCCAAATTATTTTTATGACATTCAACATTAGTGTTGAAAGGGAATCTGAGGAAGATTTAGTCAGAGATTTGAGACTTCTCAGAAGAAACAGAATTGGTGAAAACGGGAAATTGCTTAACTACTTCCTCTTCCTGCATTTTTCTCCTCCATCTCACCTTCCCCCAGTCTCCAAATCCTGCAATTAATTGAAATTGTTTATTTTTCAGTTCATCCTTAATGTCAGGCTAGACTTCAGGATTTCATACCTTCTGTCAGTCTTTAAAAAGGAATTTGTTGACTGCAATCCTGTACCAGAGAGTACGACTGAAGGCACCATTGCAGCATTCATGGACTCAACAGGTAATAAGCAAAAACTTACTTCTCAGGAGCGTATAATTCTTGTAGAAGGACTTTGTTTGTTCAACATGAATGTTTTATAGGTGTCGAGTAGTTTTTCGACATTTTGTTCCCTATAGAGAGGCTTGTTGTGCTTATTGTGCACCTTCAGTTTCATTTTAAAGGAAGCCTCTTTAAAAAAATTGTAGCAGGCATTTTATTAGCTTGTCAGGCAAGATTTCCAGTGGTCACTGACAATCAATGACGTGAGAAAGAGCTTGAAGATTTCCTCTGAGTAGTGCAGATATCACCAGCAAGGTTGCCATTTGTTGCCCAGCCCCAATTGCACTGGAGAAGGTGGTGGTGACCTACTGTCTTGAACTGCTCCATGTGAGACAGATGACAGATCAAACAATTCTAAGTAGTTATAATATTTACAAAGTTGATAACCATGCAGTCCAGGAGCAGCTACCCATTTGAGAAACGTCCATAAACTATCCCAAGTAGTCAAGTTGTAGGATCATAAAATCCCTACAGTGGAGAAACGGGCCATTAGACCCAACAAGTCCACACCAATCCTCCGAAGAGTATCCCACCCAGACCCATTTCCCTACCCTCTTAGTCTACATTTCCCCTGACTAATGTACCAAATCCACACGTCCCTGAACACTATGGCCCATTTAGCATGGCCGATCCACCTAACCTGCACATCTTTGGACTGTGGGAGGAAACCGGAGCACCCGGCGGAAACCCATGCAGACACTGGGAGAGTTTGCAAACTCCACACAGACAGTTGCCCGAGGCTGGAATTGAATCCTGGTGCTGTGAGGCAGCAGTGCTAACCACAGCCATCATGCCAACCATGCAGTAGGATGTGGTATTGGAATCAATAACTTGTAAACCATTTGTCTGGAATACAGAATACTTTACTATTTTCAGTTTGTCTCAGTACCAGAACACAAATTCAGTTGGCTCACTGGTGTGGGAAAGGAATTTGAATAGTGACCTTAAATATGTCAACTTATGATTATTTTTCAAATATTCCTAGTTAGTTTGCTGTAACATTTATTGTGGCTAGTTTTTTTTAAAGCTTGCAATTATTGTGCCGATCTCTTTGCTTTTCTCCCATTCTCTAATGTTTTATGTCTTTACCTTTCTCTTTGGCTTTCTTTGCTTATCTCTGTGATAGCTTTTGCTACTATTCCTGTATTTCTGTTTGCCCTTCAATCTCTTTAATATTTTTCTTCTATAATGCTGCCTCCTCTGCTTAGCATGTTGGCAAGTCTCCTAACTCTTCTGTGATTTTCTGACAAGCTTTGCTTTCAAAGTAGTTCTGCATGACTTATTAAAGCAAACCTATCTTCTGCTGATTATGGTTTCGGATCCCCATTATGATTGTAGAACTCCCCTCCCACTCTTCTCCAGCCACTTGCCCCAAACAAATTCCTCACACCTCCCCAATTACACCAACCCTACCAAATCCAGACTGCCAGCTTATCCACTGCCTAACTGCTGGCAACAGTTCCAAAAATCTCCAACTGCTTTCTCCTGCCTCTGGTTTTCCTATTTATTATTTGACTGCTATTATCATCTGATTGTTGGGAAGCAAAATAAGTAAATTGTAATGAGGTTATGCTAAATTCCACTAGACCTCTGCATCTCAGGTATTGCCAAATTCTTCGATTGCATTCAGTCTCTTCAGGCCCCTCCCACCTCGCAATAAACGTCAGAGACTGTGTGTCTCAACGTTACTCCCTACATATCTCCTGAGCTTTATTATGTCTCAGTCTCTCACTTTCATCTCACTTGACCTGAATGTTTGAACTAAGAGCTCTACATCTCTTAATATATACAGAAATACAGACGTCTGAGGGAGGTGCCTCCAATATTGGGATGAAATCAACCAGGACCTTTTAAAAAAGCAGTGAAATGTAGAATCTGATAGTGAGAATGGAGATAGGAAAAATGATAGGGTGTGGTAAAACAGCTCTGGCTCTATAATTAACTGGCAAAAATACTGTTGTTTTCTCTCTGTAATTTATTGTTACAAGCATGCAGTTTTGATTTAATTGCATATTATTGTGCTGTTTTATAATTTGTTGTTTGGTAATACAGAACTTTACTCTCACTGAAAAGACATATCGTATTTCATCTTGCACTCATCAGTATAATTCACAAGAAATACCAATGTAAAGGGAAGACTATCTTTTTGATATTGTATGAGAAGAAAGTGTTAGTTGGTTGACAAATGATTCTGTTAGATGCTGGTCCAGCCAGCAATACCCACAACTCATGAGTAAATTTTAAAAAGCGACTTTGTCTTGGAGAATGCACCATTTAGATGATTGCAGATAATAAACTTCCAACTTGTTTAACTTTAAACCAGACAGGGTGACTCAATTAATCAAGAAATTGCACTAAGAACTGAATCAGAGAATTGCTGAAACAGGAACAATGTGAGTGCATGTTCTTTCTGTCCACAGAGAACAGGACCCTGCATCTTCATATATTTAGCTTCCAGAACTCAGAAATGCACTGCACTGCCAGCCTGATTGACCATCTTAAATTAGTTGTCAGTATAATTCTAACCACCCTCAATGTTTTGATTAGATTAGATTCCCTACAGTGCGGAAACAGACCCTTTGGCCCAGCCAGTCCACACCGACCCTCCGAAGTGTAGCCCACTCAGACCCAATGTTATTTAGCAAATGTTGCTAAATGGTAGAAGCATAATTAATATTGGGCACTGTTTCTTGAGTTTTGAAGTGCAGGTTGATTAGGATGATCAGTACCTTGCTTTTTGGAAACAGCCAAAGAGATAAGCCAATCTTTGGGAAATAGATTACATACTTAGCACCCCACCAGAACCGAAATTAATATCTTTTTTTGGCTTAACAGCAGCACTCTGTTGTGGCAAGCATTTATTAGGTTACGACTACAATGCTTACGTCAGTGTAATTCGTACCACCCAAATTTTGAGGACTTGGTAGGAGAATAAAGTAGGATTTTATTGGAGACAGGCGTCTAGATTAGAGTGGTGCTGGAAAAACACGGCAGGTCAGGCAGCATCCGAGGAAAAGGAAAATCGACGTTTCAGGCAAAAGCCTTTCATCGGGAGTGATGAAGGGCTTTTGCCTGAAATGTTGATTTTCCTGCTCCTCGGATGCTGCCTGACCTGCTGTGCTTTTCCAGCACCAGTCTAATCTAGACTCTGATTTCCAGCATGTGCAGTCCTCACTTTTGCCTTTTATCATAGACAGGCCTAAGGCCAGGTTCTTCCAAGTGTCTTGTCGCAAAATGTAGCTTATGACCTGTAAATAATTGCAGAAATGCATATTGTTTAATACTGAGAAGTTGTAGCACACACAATATGGCGATCAGTATAGGATCTGAACTTAGTATAATTTCCAATGAGACAAATAAGATGGTAACACAGAAGACTTCAAGCAATAAAAATAAACTACTGCAGATGCTGGGAATCTGAAATAAAACAGAAAGCACTAGAGAAATTTAACTGATTTGGCAGCATCTGTGAAGAGTGAAACAAAATTAATATTTCAAATCAGATATGACTCTTCATCAGAACCCAGACTTCAGATTCCAAAGAAAACAGATATTGCTAATGCCCCAGTACAACAAGCCTCCAAAAGACCTTGTGACAACACAACACTGAAGAGTGCTTCAAAGAATGTCAGAACACCTTTCAAACTTGATAAAGAGAATTGTGGAAGATGAAGAAATCTTCAGCTCAAAGGCAGAGATGTTGTGAGGCTGTGGTCTATGGGAGTGATCCCAAGTCTGAGTTCAGCCAGTGAGTAAACAAACATTGTAGATTTCAGAAGACAAGACTAAAAGTCCCTGATACCAAGGGAAAGCTTTAAATGGCACAGACGTTCAAGCAAAAAGAATGAGAATTTTAAAAAATTAAGTCACAGCACAGATCAGGCATCAATGCCATTCCACGCAGCTACCATGAGGCATCACTGTAAACATAAGAACATAAAAAAGGGAGCACGAGTAGGCCATCTACTGATCTTTTTGTGGTCTCAGTTTAACTTACCTCCCCCTGCTCTCCATAACCCTTAATTCCTTTTCACGTCTATCTATCTATCTATCTTTGCCTTAAAAACATTCAACGAGGCAGCCTCAACTGCTTCCCTAGGCAGGAATTCCATAGATTCACAACATTTTGGGTGAAGAAATTCCTTCTCAACTCAGTCCTAAATCTGCTCCCCCTTATTTTGAGACTATGCCCCCTTGTTCTAGTTTGACCCACCAGTGGAAACAAACTCCCTGCTTCTATGTGATCTATTCCCTTCATCATCTTATATATTTCTATAAGATCCCCACCCCCACCCCCGATTCTTCTAAATTCCAATGAGTATTGCCCCAGTCTACTCAGTCTCTCCTAATAAGCAACTGGTCCAACTCCAGAATCAACCTAGTGAGCCTCCTCTGCACCCCTTCTAGTGCCTGTACATCCTTTCTCATGTACGGAGACTAAAACTGTACACCGTATTCCAGGTGTGGCCTCACTAGCACCCTAAACAGCTGACACATAACCTCTCTATTTTTAAACTCCATCCCTCTAGCAAGGAAGGACAATATACCATTTGCCTCCTTAATTACCTGCTGCACCTGCAAATGAACCTTTTGTGATTCATGCACAAGGACACCTAGGTCCCTCTGCAAAGCAGCATGCTGCAATTTTTCACCATTTAAATAATAGTCCATTTTGCTGTTATTCTGACCAAAATGGATGACTTCACACTTAAATAAATTGTACTCCATCTGTCAGACCTTTGTCCCCTCATTTAACCTTCCTATATCCCTCTGCTGACTTTCAGTGTCCTTCGCACACTCATCTTAGTGTCATCTGTGAACTTTGACACACTACATTGGTCCCCAACTCTAAATCATCTATGTAAATTGTAAGCAGTTGTGGTCCCTTCACTGATCCCTGAGGCATATCACAAACTGCTGATTGCCAACCAGAAAAACACCCATTTATCCCCACTCTTTGCTTTCTCTTACCTAACCAGTCTTCTATCCATGCTAATACATTACTTGTAACACAATGTATCTTTATGTTCTGCAGCAGCCTTTTGTGCATCACCTTGCCAAATGCCTTTGGGAATCTAAATACATCACATCTACCAGCTCCCCATTGTCTACCATGCTTGTAATGTCCTCAAAGCATTCCAGTAAATTAGTTAAACATGATCTGCCCTTCATGAACCCATACTGTGTTTGCCTGATGGAAGAACTTCTGTCTAGATGTTTTGCTACAGATTAATTTTCCCCATTACAGAAGTTAAGCTAATAGGCGTATAGTTTACCTGCCTTTTGTCGACCTCCTTTTTTAAACAGTGGCATAATTTTTGCTGTTTCCCAATCTGCCAGAACTGCCCCAGTGTCCAGGGAATTTTGGTAAATTACCACAAGCACATTTGCTATTTTACACATCATGTTTTTTAGTATCCTGGGATGCATTCCATCAGGGGAGATAAAAAAAAGCAGAACTAACAGGCCAGGAGAGATGCTCATAATCTGGGAGGAGTGAATTAAATTCCTTTGGTATTAGGCAAGTTGGGAGGAAAAAAGACCCTGTGATTCACAGGAAAAGAAGTCAGTAGCTGGAAGGTTTCAATATGAGTGAATAAGGCCCGTTCATACCTGACACGGAAAGATAATTAGTCTTTGTCTCCTAGAAATGCAGACTATGCTGCAACCTGGAGCTTTCTGCTCATTGCTCAAGTAAATAGAATCAGGAGTTTTATCATTGGACATGAGAGACAGGACCAGGCCAGCACCTAGACAGGCAATGTGCCCCCAACTCTTTCACCATTACATCGATGACTGCATCAGAGCTGCATCCTGCACCCAGGCTGAACTGGAGCAGTTCATCAACTTCGCCCACAGCTACCAACCCACCCTTAAATTCACTTGGTCTATCTCGGACACCTCCCTCTCCTTTCTTGGCCTCTTTGTTTCCATCTCTGGTGACAGTCTACAGACGGATGTTTTCTATAAGCCCACAGACTCCCATAACTACCTGGACTACCTCCCATCCAGTATCCATGCAAGAATTCCATCCCATTTTCCTAATTCCTTCATCTCTGTCACATCTGCTCAGACAAGGTGAAATTACACTCCCAAGCATCCCAGATGTCCACCAATTTTGAACTACATGCTTTTCCACCCTCTGACATCCAGACAGCCCTCCACCACACCACCTCCATTCCCCGTTCCACCACACTAAATTGTCCCCCCCACCAAACACAATAAAGACAGGGCCCCCTCATCCTCACATACCACCGCACCAGTCTCCATGTCCAATGTATCATCCTTAAACACTTCTGCCAACTCCAATTAGACCCCACCACCAAGAACATCTTCCCCTCCTCACCCTTCTCTATCTTCTACAAGGACCGTTCCCTTCGCCAATCTTGGGTTTGCCCCACCGTCCTCGTCAGCCCCGCCCCAAACTGCTAGGTACCTTCCTCTGCAACCGTAAAAGATGCAAAACCTGCCGGCATACCACCTCCCTCACCTCCATCCAGCGCCCCAAACAGTCCTTCCAGGTGAAACAGAGGTTCACCTGCCTCTCCTCCAACCTAGTTTACTGCATCTGGTGCTCACGATATAGGCTTCCCTACATTGAAGAGACCAAACGTAAGTTAAAGGAATATTTGACCGAGCATTTCAGCCGGGCCTGCAGGGGCTGACCTGACCTTCCAGTCACCGCCCATTTTAATTCCCCTCCCCACTCCCTTTCCAACATGACCATCCTCAGCCTCATCCATTGCCACAGTGAATCAGACCACAAATTTGAGGAACAACACCTCATCTCCTGCCTGGGCAGCCTACAGCCCGGAGGACTCAACATTGTGTTCTCCAATTTCAAATAACCTCACTTCCCATCCCCTGACTCCCTCCTCCCTTCCATTTCCTCTGACTGACCCTTCCTTCCAGCCACCAATCAGATTCATTCCTCCCATTGACCGACCAGGCTGCACCCTCTACCTGTGTTCACCTATCTGAACTTCACCACTCTGCCTTTTCCCCCAGCCAAAATACTCCCAGACTCCACCCCTCCACTTCGCCCCCATTTATCTGCAGCTCTCCTTACACCCATACCCAATTCTAAAGAAGGGTTACACCCGAAACGTTACGACTCCTGATGCTGTTGGTTTGCTGTGTTCTTCTAGCCTCCTGCTTATCTACTAGGCCTGTTACTGACTGTGCAACAGTAGAAGCTCATTGCTTGATACAAATTTTGCAGATCCCTGATCTGATAGCTCATAGAAATTCTGTTCTTTGAAAAATTGACCAACTTTGCTATATTTGCACATTATTTGTTGCAAATCCAACATTATATTCTGGGGCCAAATAGCTGGGTGTAGTTAATCAAAATATGCATCAAGAGTCCAATGGGATATGTTGTGCAGCTTGTGGGAAAGAGAAAGAAGTTCTGGAGCCAAGTTTATGGGTTGGTTTTTTTTGTGTAGATTTAATTTTAGCACCATGTAGTGCAATGGGAGCTATTGACATTGTTTCTCTTGGAAGCAAAAACTGCATTATAAATCTTTCCTCTAACTTTACCTTGTGCTACAACTTTTCTGATCGCTGTGCAGCTATGTGAGTGCTTACATCTTATTGGGAATGTTGGTTGTGTATGGTCTGTTTGAGTTATCTGGTGCATTCCAGATGATGTAGCAAGACAGCTTGGTGGAGGCTGGTACAATTGCAACATTTAAGAGGCATTTGGATCGGTATATGAATAGGAAGGGTTTGGAGGGATATGGGCCGGGTGCTGGGACTAGAGTGGGTTAGGATATCTGGTCGGCATGGACGAGTTTGGACCGAAGGGTCTGTTTCCATGTTGTACATCTCTATGACTCTATGACAGCTGAAACAATGAACCTGATACTTTTGTCACTGCGACAACACAACCCAGATGGTTGTAATTGGTACCATCCTGCATGGTTCTGGCATCTATTTTATTCCTAGTTCTGAAATCTGATAGTTTGAAGTCTGAATACATCTTTGGAAGAGATTTGTTAAAGGAACAGCAGTACATATTTTTAAAATCAAACCGCTTTCCCGGGTTATAAGATTTAAGTCACCAAGTATCAGTAAACATCTTAGATGGAACATATTGGGTCAAATTTTGCTCCTGGTGTCAGAATCAAAGAATCCCTACAGTGTGGAAACTGGCCTTTCGGCCCAACAAGTCCACACCGATCCTCTGAAGAATAACCCACCCACACCCATTCCCCTACCCTATTATCCTATATTTACCCCTGACTAATGCACTAACCTACACATCCATGAACACAATGGGCAATTTAGCATGGCTAATTCACCTGACCTTCACATCTTTGGACTGTGGGAGGAAACCAGAACACCCGAAGGAAACCCACGCAGACACGGGGAGAATGTGCAAACTCCACACAGACAGTCGCCCAAGACTGGAATCAAAACCCGGTGCTGCGAGGCAGAGGTGCTAACCATTGAACCATCATGCTGTCCCTGTGGCTCAGTGTTCATCATCATTTCCCTTATGAAATTATCCACAACTTAAGAATATTGGCATGGAAATTGGCATGGAAATCCTAAAGTTGCAGTCTATCACTGAGGATTCTAAAACAGACAGTGTTTTAACCTTCCCCTTACCACGCCCCCTTCCCTCCTAACCTCCCCACTCCCAAGAGCAGGTGATCTTAAATTTAGTGCAAATTTTAACTTGACCACCACCTATCCCCACCACGACCATTTAAAACCCATTTAAAATTGGTGTAATTTGGTTTTAAATAGTGAGATGATTAAAATTTGTGAAGAACAGAGAATTGACCCTGAAAACTAATTCTATAATTGTGTAGTGCTGTGCTGTTCTTCAGCTCAGACCTTTTTGTGGAATATTTTAGCTTTTTACTTTTATCCCATTTTAATATACCTAGCTTTAATTTTATTTATGTAACCATTATTTTAATATTCCTAGTCTTCCATTTGAGGGTCTGTGAAAATTTTTAATGTACTTGACGGCTTGGACAGACTGGTGATATTACTGCAACTTCAAACTAGGAATGCCCGGTAAAAATACTATGAGCACATATTGTATCACTGCACAGTGAGAGATGAAATTCTCTCAGTTTCACCTAATCCATGTTAAGTGGTCCTTGCAACACCATTAATCGTAAACTGTGGCCCATAAACAGCTACCTTTTATCTTAGCAGATTTCCTATCCAATTATATAACTGGCAGAAATCTCAGCATGGAATTGATTTACGTTAAGTCCCATCTCTGGTTAATTTGAATCTTACCGTTAGTAGCTTGAAAGTAAATTAAGGAGAAGGTCTATCTTGCTCACAAAAGTAATTGGATGTTACTTGGTCTCTATCTTTCCAGTTATGACAGTAAACCTCGACCGTATTGGTGAGCAAGCAGAATTGATGTTTGTGGTTGGGTAAGTGCCCCGACAATTAATTTGATTTTATTTTCTTCTAAGTTTTCAGTGATTGGAGTTGTAAACATAAAGGTAGAGTAAATAATCCACTTGGTGATGCATATATTATACCACAAGTATAACGTTATAGACTTTTGATTATGCCATTTTGTTACTCAGCAGTTTCTCGTTTCCAAACAAATTCCCAACCACAATTCTTAGTTAAGATCAGAATATGGGCACCAATAATGCTCCTTTATATGTCATAATTTTTTTTAAAAAGCATGTAACTTATTTTTCTAATCAACCTGTTTAGAGATGTTCTGGAGCTGGAGGGACTTGAACGTGGGCCTCCTGGTCCATGTGTAGGGACACTACCACGATACCATAAGAGTATGCCCAAAAGCTGACAAAAAACGATGATACTGTGCCATTAATTGATTCTTTCAGATGCCTTTTCACTGGGCTGATGTTTCTAAAAGGAAAGCCTCATGTGACCAGCTCCAAGCCTTTCCAATGTTCTTCCTGGCAACTGAAAGCTACCATTCCTGGCCGTTTCACATTTGGCTTGTAGCTGACTGAACAAGACCTGCACATTGGGATATTAATTGCACTAGTTTTGCTCTCATACAGAATAAAAACATTTACAATCTACTGATTCACTGATAATTAATCCTTTGTGTAACCCCAGACAGCAGCTTCAAGTTGTATTTAACAGTTACACTGCTACAACCTATCAATAAGTCTTTTCAATTCCACTGTGTCACTAATCCTTAACTTCACACCTGAACAGAGTGAATTAAGAAAATGGCAAGGAGGCTTGCCTCAGTGGTGTGATGGGTTCATGCTCTACATGATGGAGAAGCAACTTCCAAATGTAATTAAGGATATAGTTGCACTAAGACTCCCAACCTGCTGTGAAAATGCTTACTGTCTTGAAGATGATAATTAATGCTAGAGATCAAAGGCAACTCTCTCACTGCCATATCTCAAGTGATTTTAAATAGGGCCACATTCACAGCGCTACTTAGCAATTCCACAAGTGCACATAGTTCTAAACGCTGCAGGCGTTCATTCTCAGTCTTCTCTCTGTGACAGTTGTATTAGATCTTGATCTTGATTTTGTTCATAATTTCATTTATACTGTGTAGAGAGCCATGTGCTTTGTTTGAGCTCTACCAGGACTAAGCTTAACATAAAGAAAACTGGAACCAGTGTCAAGAGATAGCATGGAGATTCTAGACGAATATTGACAAAACCTTGCCATAGATAGCCAGTTACACCATGAGTGAACATTAACTGTTACCCCTAACAATTGTCAGGATACCATCAGAATAAATATATGACACTTCCATGGTTAATTCAGCAGACCTGCCCCTTATTGATTTCATTCTCAGACTCTGGGCTCTTGTCAGTTTGCTTTGTCAATGCCTTGACTTACTTTTTGATTTTGTATCTAAACCACACCTTAACCAGTACTAAGTTTCTAACTGGCATGTGTCCAACAATAACACTTGGGTGTGGTGGTCCATATTTCAGCAATGGATAGTCATAGGCGTTGTAAACTAGTGCTTTTCAGTGTTTCTGATTTTGTTTTATTTATACATTTTTATTTTATTCAGCAAACACAGCAGTCCACTAGAGGTGGATGATGAAGGGGGCACAATGTTTCTGCGGGTACTCATTCACCTTACTATGCATGATTATCCCCCACTCATTTCTGGATCTCTGCAGCTTCTTTTCAAACATTTCAGCCAAAGACAGGAGCTGCTGGCTACTTTTAAACAGGTGAGAGATGGCTTGTCCTAACAGGGACAGATAAATAACTAAGTTGGGTTTGGGCTTGAGGCAAGAAATATAAAATAGAAAATGCTGGAAACACTCAGCAGGCCAAGCACCATTTGTGGAGAAAGAAACAAAGTTGATCTTTTAGGTTGATGCCCTGTCAGCTGATATTTCTTTTGTATTGAGACTATAGGAATTAGCCTGTTCATTGGTTTGTATATTTTCATTTGGATGTTGCCAGACTACATAAAGCAAAGCGGCTTGTTGTGAAGGAAGGTCAAAAAGGGCACACACTTTGCACAATTTTAACGGGGATGCAAAGGCTTTTCCAACTTCAACAGCTGCACTTCATGCCATAAACTTTCTGCAATGCCAAGCAATGAGAGAGGGCAGGAAATTTGGGCAGCTAGATGGTATGGCATTGGCAGTAGGTCCAGATAAAGATGGTGGTGGGCAAACACAGTGTGGAAGTTGGGGCAATCGCATCATCTATTGTCTCCTGATAGGTTTGACCTGATCTTGCTCTTCAATTAAAACTGTAGATGGGGTCCGAGTGACCTCACTGGTCTGTGAGCTACATATTTATACAAGATGTCGAGATGACGGTATTGGACTAGAATGGACAAAGTCAGAAGTCACACAACACCAGGTTATAGTCCAGGTAGACCTGACAAAGGAGCAGTGCTCCAAAATTTGTGATTTCAAATATTGGAATATAACCTGGTGTGTTGTGACTTCTGACTTTATTTATACAAGAATAAGCTGAGCTAATTGAGGTTGATACTGTTGAGTGGGAAAGACTTATGAGGGGCTAAAGACAATAGTTTGGAAGGGTTCAGGAATGGGAAGCAAGTGAAGTGGGGATAATTTCATAAGGAACCTGTGAAAGGTCAAATAATTTTGTTTGTTTTTAAATAGCAATGCTTGAAAATATTTAAGATCAGTTTTGTAATTCATTTTATACATTGGCATCAAATCATGTTTTTCATATTTCACCAAGAAGCACAAATATTAGATCTCCCAAATTAACATCCAAATTCAGATTTGTTTTGTAGTACCACAAGTCGTATCAATACCAAAACCTTGTTGCTCATCAAAAAATTCAAAATCAAGACTTGTGCAAACCTGTGCAGAATGTTATTGCAATTTTCTACTGTGTTATTTTAACTGGGTTGGACCCATCTATTTTTAACATGTGCTGTATTAATAGCATTCCAGTAATGTAGGCATGCATCTCAAAACGTGAGTGCATTCTTCCTGACAACACTTATGGATGCAGTATACACAATGAAACACAAGCCTAGATGTTCGAGCTGACAGTTTTTTAACATTATCAATGTATTTTGTGTCTTCTTGAAACGTTCTTAATCAAGGCTGTTCCAGCTCTGATTTATTGAATCTCTCTCCCAGTTGCATCCAAACTCCCCTATCTGCGTGAGTGCTTTTGTCTTTAGATCTAGCACAGCCATGTCCAGTACAAAGACTGTATTTTCCTTACTTTTCTGTAGTTTGTGTTACTGACTGAAATGGTTAAAGAACCGTTTTTAAAAACCATGGCTTGTTGAAGGATTGCTGTTCTTTTTATTAGCAAATAGTCTTGCACTCATTGTAAGTGCTGTTGCACAGCTGCATTTTCAAACAGTAGTGAAAGTCCTGGCTAAAGTCTGTATGCAAATGAAGGTTTAGCTCGTAAAAAGTAATCTGTGGACTAATGACCAGATATTGATGTGAAAGACCTCCTGTTAGCCAACAATTATGTGATCAGCTACAATGTAGCTTAACACCTTCAGGTGCGAATGTTCAGGAGAAACTGTCAGACCTTTGGATAGGAAGAAACGTTTTTTGCTCTGCAGTGGAAAGTATCACGTCTCAAGATAGCCAGTTTATTTCCCTTTTTCAGTTGCTGTAAGCTGTGACTTTTAATTGATGGGACAAAGACCTTTATAATTATGAATCAGTCACCTTGCAGGCAGAGAACATTGAACTGTCTTCCATCCAATACCCATCTTTCTTTCTTTCTTGTCTGTGTCTGACTGTATGTGTGTAGGTAGCGGGAGGTTTATAAGACAGTTAACATTTAACTACTAGAGTTATGTGTTGATGGTTTGTAATTGTGTATCCATAATTAGAATCTATTTACTTGTAATAAATAGTAATTTTTGTTAAGAACAGAAACCTTTCTGTCAACTTGGGTCTGAAAGACAGATAAATTGGGAATTCTGTATACTTTCTGAAAACTTTAACTTTAGTGTCGATTCTGGGAATAACAGGACTTGATTTCTTGCATGGTACCCCAATGAGGCCGAACTCAGATAAATAAGAAACAAAATCCTGTTTGATGATTAGTGTTAGCTGCTAAAGAATTTAATGTCCCCTTAAAGTTCCACTTTGGAAACAGTCACGCATCACATCAGGTATTGTTTCTAAATTTAATATATTTTAAGATTTCAAGCATATTTATTTAAACCATTATGAACAAATAATGGGATTGACACAAGCAATTATATATTTACAATAGAACATGTTTCAGCTAACTTGCCAAATAGGCATGATAATAGGCACAAAATTGTCTTTTGTTTTCTGCGATGTTTCCAATTATTTAAAGTACACAGTGAACAAATCCAGTGACTTCAAATTCCTTTCACGACTTGTCATGGTTTGTTTGTTTCCTGATATTTGGCTGTCAGATTTAAAAAGCATTGCTGTCATGCAGTTAACCAAACAAATCACGTTGTCTGTGTTTCCTTCCTTCAAGTCACAAATTTTCCACAGGGATCTGAACTGAAGTCCATGATTAAAATGCTTGAATATAGTGACTGGATTTAAAGAGACATTTGCTAATTAAAACTGGAAAAATCTGGATATTGTTGCCATCACAAACAGAAGCCTGACAATCACACTATATGTTATTATCATAGCAAAGGAAATCATTGAAAAAGTTGCTTAAAATATTCCAACATCACGATTCCATTGTTATTGGTTCTCTTTCAAAGAACTTTTACATAGATGAAATAAAAGTGATGCCTTTGTTTTTGTCCCCTATTGGAAGGGTATTATTAAATTAGAGAGAATTCAGAAAAAATTTACCAGCATGTTGCCAAGTCTGGAGGATTTGAGTTATAAGGAGAGCCTGGATAGGCTGGGACTTTTTTTCACTAAAGCATAGGCGGTTGAGGAGTGACCTTACAAACGTTTGTAAAATCATGAGGGACATAGATAATGTCAATGGCAAATATCTCTTCCTTAGGGTGAGGGAGTTCAAAACTAGGGTGCATATTTTTAAGGTTAGAGGAGTAAGATTTAAAAGGACCTGAGGAGCAACTTTTTCCATACAGAGAGTGGTTCGTATGTGAAGTGAACTGCCAGAGGAAGTGATAGATACAGGTACAGTTACAACATTTAAAAGACATTTAGATAGGTACATGAATTGAAAATGTTTCGAGGGATATAGCCCATATGCAGGGAAGTGGGACTGGTTCAGTTCAGGAAACATGGATAAGTTGGACTGAAGGGTCTCTTTCTGTGCTGTAAGTCTCTTTGATTCTCCGATTCTATGATTTTACCCTGTTAGGTCCAGCTTCTTATATCACCTCAAGATGTTGATAACTACAAAGTGATCAAATCTGATTTGGATCGCCTTCGTACAATGGTGGAAAAGTCAGAGCTCTGGGTGGACAAAAGAAGCAACAGAGGAACAGAAGGGAAAAAACCAACATCAGAGGTAACTATCCTCCTACTGACTATTGGTTCCCTGTCTGACAATGTTTCATGTTTACAAATTCTTCTTCTTTTCAAACCTCTGTGGCTTTAGTCCTCCCCATCACTATAACCAACTCCAGCCTTCTGAGATCCCTGCACTCTTCCAAATCTGGTCAATGACCTCAATTTTTATTGCTCAATCATTCATGGGATGTGGCTGCTCATCCATAGCTGTCCTTGAGAAGGTGATGGTGAGCTGTTTTCTTCAATCACTATAGTCTACCTGGTGTAGATTGATCCACCATGCTGTTAGGGAGGGAGATCTAGGATTTTCACCAAGTGAGTATGAAAGAACAGTGATGTGTTTCCAAGTCAGAATGGTTAGTTGCTTGAAGGAAACCAAACACCTGCTGCCTTAGTCATTCTAGATGGTAGTGGCTATGGGTTTGGAAGGTACTTATAAGAAACTTTGGTGAATTTTTGTAATGCACCTAATAGGTGGTACATACTGCTACTACTCAGCATGGTGGTGGAAGGAATGAATTTTTAAGGATGTGGTGCTAATCATGTGGGCTGCTTTGTCCTGCATGGTGCCAAGCTTTAGCTCAGTTGACTGGATGACTGGTTTGCACTGCAGTGATGCCAACAGTATGTCATCTGATGGGCCCATTTGAGAAGGCCTTATCTTCTCAATCTTGCTCAATGCACGGTGATTTTCAGGTTAAACCAGCACCAGTTTTCTCTCTCTGATGTGAGAGTAGACCTATGTTTATTTGGGTCTATGGTGATTTGGCTATACCAGTATTCTTGGAGTTGCACTCATTCAGGATAGTGTGGAGTATTCAATCACATTCCTGATCATGATGGTGGACACGAGATGGATTCCTTATTGCAGGATTCCTAGCCTCTGACTTGTTCTTGTGGTCACAGTTTTTATGGCTGTTCTAGTTCAGTTTCTGGTCAGTGGTAACCCTTTAGGTATTGATAATTGGGAATTCAGTGATGGCAATGCCATTGAATGTCATGTAGTAATGGTTAAATTGCGTCTTGTTTGGTATGGTCATTGCTTGAACTTGTGTGGTACAAATGTTACTTTCCATTTGTCAGCCCAAACCTGGATATGGTCCATGTTTTTCTGCGTTTGGCCATGGACTTCTTCTATATCTGGAGAATTGCGAATGGTGCTAAACTTTGTGTAATCATCAATGAACATGCATTATTCCAACCTTACAATGGATGGAAGGTAATTGTTAATGCTGAAGATGATTGGTCCTATGACACTCTCCTGAGGTGCTCCTGCAGAAATGTCCAAAGCTGAAATGACTGATCTCCAACAACCAAATCCTTCTTCCTCTGTGTCATGTATGACTCCAACCAGGAGAGAGCTTATCCATTGATATCCATTGATTCCAGTTTTGCTAGGACTCCTTGATGCCATGCTCAGTCAATTGCAGCCTTCATGTCAAGGGCAGTCACTTTCACCTCACCTCTCTAACTCAATTATTTTGTTCATGTTTGAACCTAGTCTTTAATAAGGCCAGGAGCCGAGTGGCCCAGGAGAAATCCAAATTTGGCATCAGTGAGCAGATTATTGCTAAGCAAATGTTGCTGTAAAGCAATTTGATGACCCCTCCCATTTCTTTACTGATAATTGAGAACAGACTGATGGGACAGTGATCGGCTGGGTTGGATTTGACCTGCTTTTTTGTGTATTGGACACAGCTGGGCAAATTTTGACTTTGTCAGGTAGATTCCAATATTGTAACTGTACTGGAATAACTTGGTTAGGGGCAGAGCAGGTTCGGGAACATATGTCTTTCGTACTATTGCTGTAATATTGTCAGGGCCCATACTTTTGCAGTATCCAGTGCCTTCATCTGTTTTGTGATATAACATAGACTGAATTGAATTGGTTGATGACAGGTATCTGTAATGCGGAGGACCTTTGGAGGAGGTTGAGATGAATTATCCACTTAGCACTTCTGGCTGAAGGTTGTTGCAAATACTTCAGCCATAGTTTTGCAATGGGTAGCCCCTTCATTGAGAATGATGATATCTGTGTAGCCTTCTCCTCCAGTGAGTTGTTTAATTGTCCACCATCATTCACGACTGGATGTAGCAGGACTGAAGATCATAGGTCTATTGGTTGTCAGACAGGTTAATGATATCTTTCTATGTCAGTAATTAAACTGTGCTGTGTTTTGTCATGATCTGTTTCAACATCAGAGTGTCAGTGTCTGGGCATTGATGGGCTATGAAAAAGTCATTTTGTAAGCTGTTTAAGCCTGAGGAGAATTTTGTCATTTTTCTAATCTCTTCAACATCAAACACATTTTTATGGGAGAGTCAAATCTTAGCTTGATGACAAAATAAATTGTGCAAGAAAATTTACCAGTGTTAGTTAAAACAACTGCAAGAAAATGACACATTTACACAAACCCACGATTATCTTCATTTTCTCCTCAATGTAAGGTATTTGTGATTCATTTTCTGGTTAAAACACGTTCTATATTTGCACCTAATTTTGGGGCCATGTGTTCCAAGAAGAAGGGAGCTCTTAGATGGGGCGGGGGGGGGGGGGATAATTATTGCCCTCCCAAAAGAGGTGAGTTTGGACCAGTTAAAAGTTAAAATGTTCAGAATAAGAAACAGGAACATACTCTCCTACTTCAGAATTTTAACAAATGGAGATCTGGCACACATGGCCAACCTACTTGAAGGAGATAACTTAAAACCTACTAAAGAAGGTGTATACCTTCATTTTAACCCATTAGGAGAAAGTGAGGACTGCAAATGCTGGAAATCAGAGTATAGAGTGTGGTGCTAGAAAAGCACAGCAGATCAGGCAGGATCCGAGGAGCAGGAGAATCGATATTTCGGGCAAGAGCCCTTCATCAGGAAATCTTTCCTGATGAATGGCTCTTGCCTAAAATGTTGATTCTCCTGCTCCTCGGTTGCTGCCTGACCTGCTGTGGTTTTCCAGCAGCACACACTCGACTTCATTTTAACCCATGTCAGTCAGCTTTTCCAGTCCTCTAGAAATCCAACAGATTAAAGGAAGTGAGAAGACCTGGATCAATCAGATCAACAATTGTTTCAGCACTGCTTGTAGGTCAGGAGGGACAAGGAGGCATTTCTTCCCGGTCCATCAAACTTACTTAAACAACTCCTCCTTCCATGACCTCTGTCACTCCACCATGCTGCTGTTTCTTTTTCCTTGACTCTCCCAGATCTCTAATCTATTCCCAGCACTTCTCCCCAAATCCCTGTAACCTTTGATCATTCTGACCATCCCAATCATGTTCTACCCACCAGTCCCATCTTCAGAATCTCTACCACTAGGCCAATCAGTAGAAGACAGAGGCCTTGCACAACAAAACTTTCCAACCTGATAGGTACCTCAGTTTATCAATTACTTCTCAGTGGCTGCATCTGTTTATTATAAAGAGCACATACACTACTGAGGAAAGTGGGAATTTGGATTCTAGATCATAACTGATGTCCACATTAGTTCCAAAAACCTCACTTTGTGAATATCAGGGTCATTGTATCTTATCTGGGCAAATCCTTCAATGAAGATAGAACAGATGACTTTTTTTTTTGTCTCATTAACATGATTAGATTTGCTGGATATTTGGAAGGAATGTTTGATAGATGAATAGAAAAGAATAGGGATATCTGGGCGTACTCTATTCCTATATGATACTCACTTACACTGACAAGTTATGATATTTTAAACCAGTTTGTTTGAGTCTAAGCTAAGTGCATATTTGATGCAAATGTAGAGGAAACACCAGGTCAGGAATTCAATATTAGTTGAGTTTCTTTTATTATGCATCATGTTGCACTAAATAAAAGCCAAAAAAAACTTGAAGGAAAATTTTGTTCAGCTGTAATATTTATAATTGTAATACCATCCCTGGGCCAACAAGTGGTGATGTTGTACTGTAACTCAGGATATGTACAGCAGAAGAGATCTCAGCTTCTTAAAAGGATACAAACAGAAATCATTATTCATCACAAAATTCCTAGTTTAAGAGAACACCGAATACCCTTGTGTTCCATTGGATAATTCATGATGTTCAACAATAATTTGCACCTTTAATGCCCCATATGGATAATACTGTTGATTGAAGATGTGAAATAAAAGAGTGGGCCAGAACAATTTGACTGAAAGTTCAATAGACAAAAGATCCCAGAATGGGGATTGGGACCTGCATTTATAGGTAACAAATATTGGGCTGACAGCTAATAGACAGTGCACAAATGACTTTTCATGTTCTGCAGCTGGTGGGCAATGTTAGAAATGCAAACTTGGAAAATGACTCCATTTAGGATTTCCTACCTGGTTCAGAATTAATAATTGCTTGTTGTGATGTATTAGTATAAGCCAATATTCATGGATGTGTGTACACTATTGTTGGATCTGTTGAATTTCTGGGTGTTACTTTTCCATTTGATGCTGCCATATTATTGTTCATGTTTTAGGAGCCTGCTGATGATGCAGCTATGGAGAAGACATTAGGAGGGAAAACTAGTGGCAATTATCAAGATGTCAAAGAGGTGAGCCTATTTTGGGAGGAGTGGGATAATGAACAAAGTCTGTCAATCCCCCTGACCTCCCAGCACTACAGACAAACTGCCATTATACCTCTTCCTAGGTCTCACACTATTTATTTTTGAACCATCACTTGGAGAAGATGCAGAAGAATATTTCCAAGATGACTTGCTTTTTTTCCCCCTATCCTACTCATTCTGTAGGATGAAACTTACATGCTGACTAATTCTTCTATATGGTTAAGATGGAACCTGAACAGTGGATCTTATCTGCTACTTGTCTGCTAAATCATCTAGTTTGTTTGGGTCTAAGTGATGTGCATATCTGACGCAAATGCAGAGAAAATTCCAGATCAGGGATTCAGTATTAGTCAAGAGTTTCTTTTATTATGCATCTTAAATAAAAGTAAAAAAAAAAACCTTAAAAGAAAATTTATCTACCTTACCTACCACATTGCTTATTCTAATAGGCAACGCAGGAATGATATTGCTAAAGTTTTTGGGTCAAGCTAACAGCCAGGCCTCTCATCAGGGAAACCAAAGCAACAAACTGGGGAAATTAAAGGAATGAGCAATGGAAAATTGGTAAGAAAGAGACTGTTTGTCAGTTGCCCCAGTGATATAGCAGTTTCACATCGAAGCAGTTTTATAAACCTTTTAGTAAAGAAGGTGAGAGTTACCCAGTACACATGCTGTTGTTAATTCATATTGTTAATTCCATACAAATTTATCCGTACTTTCAGATTTTGGAGCGACTGAATAAAATGTGTGGAGTTGGAGAACAAGTTAGAAAGAAACAGCAGAGGCTGCTGAAAAATATGGGAGCTCACAAAGTGATGTTGGATCTGCTGCAGGTACCTTATGACAAGGTGAGAAAATCATCACATACAGAGCTGATTTTGACAATGTTTTCATGAGAAAAGTGAACAGGACTGATAACCACGTAAGTTAACTGCTAGGCAGTGAATGGTTAACTTTTGCCAGAGTTATTTTTTGCTGTCATACTTTTTGACTTGATTTTATTCCAAGGTTATGCTCCTTAATTTTCCTAATCTCTGAATCATCCCTCTCTGGATCAGGAACAGTTCTGGGGTGAGTGAATCAGCTAGTCCATTGCTCATCCCTTCCTCAATCCATCTTCAATATACATTACACATCAACCACATTTACTCTCCTTATCATTTAGGATTCTTTGATTTCTTAATAATGAGTCCATTGCTTCCCTCATGCTCAATGTGATTCCGAATGAAAGTTCTGTTTGATCCCTTCGGGCTATTAGTCCACCTCATTGCTTGTGTACGAGGTGAGGTGAGCTTTTCTGGGGTGTTAGTTTTAATCAGCAGAGGGGTTCAACCTCTGTGTGTAACAGTTTGGGTGCTCTCATTCCAATAAAACAACATCCAGGCTTAATCCTCTCAAAGTTGCACAGGGACAAAAGGAAGTGATACGATGCTCAACAAAGACATCATTGAACCAAGTCAGAGTGAGTGGAGTTTGCCAATCATGTTAGTTTCCAAACCAGATGGGACTCAATGATTTTGTGTCGACTATTGGAAGGTCAACATTGTAACTAAATTGAACTCATACCCAAAAGCAAGGTTGGAGAACTCTGTTGAGAAAGCTGGACAAGTCACTTGCATCGCAAAGTTGGATTTACTGCGTGGTTATTGGCAGGTACTTTTATTGGAGAAAGCGAAAGAAATTTCTGTGTTTGTGGGCTATAGCAATTCAAAGTGATTCCCTTTGGAATGAAGAAAGCACCAGCCACATTGTGAAGGCTCGTGAACTGAGTTGTGGCAGGATTAAGTAATTGTGCTGTCTGTCTTAATAATTTAGTGATCTTTAGCCATTCATGGAAAGATCACATGTTGCAGTTGGTAGAGCTTTTTGCAAGATTACAGAAGGCAAAACTGGTTATCAATCTAGCAAAGACTGAATTCACGAAGGCAGAGGTGATGTTCTTGGAATATAACATCGAACATGGAAGGATGACTCCAAGGAACACAAAGACAGTATGGTGGCACCGCTAACGGATTTGTTAAAGAAGAACAAAAAGTTTTGGTGCACAGAACATTTCCAGGAGGCATTTGAAAATCTAAAAGCCACACTGACCACCACACCAGTTTTAGCCAAGCCAACCTTTATAAAATCCTTTAAAGTTGCTGTCAACACGAGCGATATCAGGGTTGGATGTGTATTGTTGCAGGAACATGATGATGGAATTGAACGGCCCATTGGTTACTTTTTGAAGAAACTCAATATTCCTCAGACAAAATATTCCACTGTTAAAAAGGAGTTATTGATGTTGTGGTTCTGTTCGCCGAGCTGAGAATTTGTGTTGCAGACGTTTCGTCCCCTGTCTAGGTGACATCCTCAGTGCTTGGGATCCTCCTGTGAAGCGCTTCTGTGATCTTTCCTCCGGCATTTGTAGTGGTTTGAATCTGTCGCTTCCGGTTGTCAGTTCCAGCTGTCCGTTGCAGTGGCCGGTATATTGGGTCCAGATCAATGTGCTTATTGATTGAATCTGTGGATGAGTGCCATGCCTCTAGGAATTCCCTGGCTGTTCTCTGTTTGGCTTGTCCTATAATAGTTATTGAGTTTATAACTAGCCTTACAGCATTTTAAGGTTTACATTACAAACAATATTTTGGAGATGGTTCTATACACCAATCACAACTCTTTCATTTTTTGGAAAGAATTAAGGACAAAAATTCAAGACTATTTCGATGGAGTCTGATATAAGCTTTTCATTTACAAATTTTGCATGTAGTAGTTTAGAAAAATGGTATTGCAGACACGTTATCACAGGCTTAAAAGAAAATGAATATAGATAAGATAGAACTGGTACAGTCCAAATGATATACCTATATGCATGCAGAATCCGTAAAGAGTGTGTAACTTTAGATTACTGACATATGCATTTCATAATAATGGTATTAAGAGTTAGAGAAAAAAAAGAAAAAGGAAGGTATCTTTTCATTATGATGGTTCATATTTTTCCTAAGAGGGGAGGTGTTATGAGGCGAGGCAAGCTTTTCTGGGGTGTTAGTTTGAATTAGCAGAGGGGTTTGACCTCCGTGTTGTAATAACTTGGAGATTAACATCTATCGTCTTTTCAATTCCTTGATCTCTTCCACAGTTCTTCTCTGATTGACACCTTCCTTTATCTTGCTGATGCCCAACAGTAAGTGAAAGGGCAATAATTGATCAGATTGGATTTGTCCTGTTTTCTGTGGACTGAACCTATCTGGGCAATGTTCTGCATTGTTGAGTGTGTTCTCAAATAATGGCTAGGGATTTGGCTGATTCTGGAGCCAAGTCTTCAGTACTACAGCCAACATGTTGTCAGGTTCTGAGTCTTTTTGCAGTCTTCAATAAGTTATATAATTTACCCACAAAACGCTGTTCACTGCATTTTCAGTATAATCATCAGTATATATTCTTTGAATAAGATTGAAGATTGTGTTTTGTTGCAGAATGATACAAAAATGTGTGAGATTTTGAAGTACACTCACCAGTTCCTTCAGAAATTCTGTGCAGGAAGCCCTGAGAACCAGTGTCTACTTTACAAGCACTTGAACCTGTTCTTGACTCCTGGGGTAAGTTACCTCAAACTAGATTTTTTTTTAGCCACTATGCAAAAGCAGTTATCCCTTTCAAAGTGCCTGTATCTCAAGTTTTGTTTAAGTAAAAACTGTCTCTGAAATGAATTTCATGATAAGTCTTTGTGCCAAAATGTACATTTGGACCAGATTTTCCTGCAACAATGAGGTTAATGCTAACTGTCTCCAAAAGTCCCTGTTTTTCTATTTAGAGTAGCCCACAGCAAGCACAGAACAAATTAGATGCACAGCAGTGATCTAAAGAGTTGTGATGATAGCAAATTTATTACCTGGGGACATGGGAGCATTCCAGTGAGCAAAACCCTGACTTCTTAAATTAATGTTACTCTTCAGCCCACAATCAACTGACATTCTGTTGAGTGCTTGCCTGCCCCTGACAGAATGATTGATAAATAGTTGACTGGGAGGCAACAGTTCAGACATTGATGACCCTGCAGTAATGAATGAACTTTTATATCTAGTGACTCTTAGTTAGGATTACCAATTTTGGCCTGCTGGA
Organism: Chiloscyllium plagiosum; assembly: GCF_004010195.1. NCBI lineage: Eukaryota > Metazoa > Chordata > Chondrichthyes > Orectolobiformes > Hemiscylliidae > Chiloscyllium > Chiloscyllium plagiosum. The sequence goes on from NC_057735.1 coordinate 28,875,307, forward strand.
TTCCTGGAACATTTCTTCACTTTAATAATCACGTGTTTAATTATGTTGTTTTCTCCCCCACTGTTCTCAAATATTATTGCAATTATTTACTGTCTTGGCATTACCAAATCCAAATAACATTGAACTTGTCTTATACTGAGCATTTTTAAATCAAGGAAATAACACCAAAGAATAAAAAGATGCATGGGGTAAATAGTGTTTGAATGAAATTTATTTCTGGGATATTTCTGCAGTACTGACAGTAATGAGAGTCATCTAGTAAATAGCACTGATTCCACAAAAACATCATCCATGTAAATAATTAAAACAGAAAATGCTTAATAAAACTAGCATCTGTGGAGATTTAACGGGCACCATTGTCCATTTACAACTGGGTTAATCTCAACATTGGCGTGGCTGATTCCCATTTAACGGTCCTTAACTCACCATTTTAGGACCTCAGTTGGTGGTGGGGCAGGAAATGCAGTTATGGCCCTGAAGTAGTCAGAATTTAATTCTGGCAGATGCAAGAAGACACCAGGGTTTGGGTATGCCATCTCCCATGCCTAATTATGTGCTTTTCTCACCTCCAAGCTTACCATCTCCAGTAGCACAAGATACTTCCCTTTTTGTTGTTTTACTGCTGTTATGAAAGGACACAGACACAATTCCCAGTAGATGCTTACATCCTTTGTCTATTTCTTAATTATACCCATAAAAACTTCAAAGCCTGCTTATTTCCTGCTATCATCTCATATCCTTTTAAGTTGAGTATCCCCTGAAATTAATTCAGTAGAGTGTAATATAAATGTTTATATAAACAATGATTATGCTACACATTCTAAAATATCCTTCTTCTCTCATGTTATCTTGACTCTCATTTTCGATCTTTTTTTCTCCTGGTTTAATTACTTTAGGTTTCCCTTTGCTATAATCCTGAGCTGTAGGGAGAGGCTGAATAGGCTGGAACTGTTTACATGTAGCATCAGAGCCTGCGGTGGGTGTGGGGGGTGTGGTGACCTTATCGAGGTTTATAAAATCATGAGGGGCATGGTTAGGGTAAACAGACAAGGTTTTTTCCCCAGGGTGGGAGAGTCCAGAACTAGAGGGCATAGGTTTAGGGTAAGAGGGAAAAGATACAAAAGGGCATCTTTTCAACGCAGAGGGTGGAGTGTGTATGGAATGAGCTACCAGAGGAAATGGTGGAGGCTGGTACAGTTACAACATGTAAAAGGCATCTGCATGGGTATATAAATAGGAAGGATTTAGAGGGATATGGGCCAAATACTGGCAAATGGGATAAGATTTATATAAGATATCTGGTCAGCATGGATGAGTTGACCAAAGAGTCTGTTTCTGTGCTGTAAATCTCTATGATTCTGTGACATGAAACACAATTTCTGCCTATTAAGCTTTTCTGTTCCTTTTCTTTTATCTTAGAATTATTGAAGGAGTTGGAATAGCACTTGGGGCTAAAGGGATCAAAGGATTTGGAGGGAAAAGCAAGAGTAGACTATTAAATTGGATGATCAGCTGTGATCATAATGAATGGAAGAGCTGAATGACCTACTGTGCTGCTATTTTCTGTTTGACCTCTGCACCCTCTTTTCTCACCATTTTAAATCGTTGTAGCTGCCTTATTCATGCTTGCCACTCAGACAGACTGAATTGAGCCCTATCGAACAGAACAGTTCTTTCCTGTCTTACAGCTGGTGCCGCAGTCCCAGGAAATGAACCCCTCTTTCCACACCTCTCCTTAAGTCTGAAGTTTATGTATCTGAAATGCTTATCTCTAGGTTAATTTGAACAAGAGATCAACCTATTGAGACCTTTAAGGAAAAGCTCCTAGCTGTCTCTGGCAGGAGATCCTTCCTACTCTTTCCTGTGGTGATGATCCCAAAATGGAAGCAAACAATTGAGTCCTCCATGTTTCTCTCCAATATCTTTTCAAACCAGCTCAAGATGTACCCTCATCGAGTAAGCCATATATTATGTGGGCCAATCAATGCTGCTTATCAAAGGATGCTTTGCTGCATTAATTAGTGAATGTTATGCGACATCATTACCTCCTTTCTTCCTCCAAAGTAATGTGATCAGTATTCTTGCTATCCTTCCTTCAGTCTTCATGTTCTAAATGTCCCACTTAGTTCACAATCCTCTCTGTTAATATTGGACTCTCCACTACGCAGAAAAAATCCACTTGTGCATACGTCTTGAGCCACACCTAAGTACACCTTAGGAAACCAATTGACTATCCTGGTAGACTCCCACCAAAAGCAAGAGGATTGGGAACCTGCCATTTCACAGGGTGTTGTCTGCTGTGGTTACACCAACAAACTCTTTGCACTGTTTTGTTTCTTTAATGCACAAGCTATGAAAGTCTTTGCTTAACTGCAAAGAGATCTACATCAGTACGTTATGGGCACATAGCTTGAATATTTCAATATCACAAGAAAAACAACTTCCACAGCAGCTGCACCAGAGAATTAACTTGCTTGTATGAGTTAGGTTATTTAGAAGGTTCTCTTTGTAATGCTAAACAAATGCTTTTAATAGTTTATTTTCTAGGAACCTGTAGAAACTTTGATTCCAAACTAACTTTATTTTGCTTCAAAATATGGTACAGAAAAATAAGTCCTAACATCAGACTGAAGAAACAAATGAGCAAAAACTGCCTAGTTGCCTTTGTGACCTAAGGCAGGTGAACTATTCCCAGACTAGTCACCGTTAGAAAAATGTAGCAACAAACATCCAAATAATGGATAACCAACACCATGAGCTACAATTTGATTTTTGCTCTCATAATTTATGGTCACCAGCACTGTAATGCAGGAAAATCATGATTGCTGTCAATTTCACTGTGGACGGTTCTACATTTTTGTCTTTCTGTTAGGTTAATGGGGGGTGGGGGGTTACAACAGCCCCAGAGAATGGTGCAGTTAACAGCAAGTTAAGTGATACATAATTCCTTTTGTTCCTTTCATGGACCCCCTAAGATGAAATAGCATATGTCCCCAGGAATATCTGGGACAAGGCGATTATTTATTGTGTTCCCCATTGAGTTAAGTTTCAACACAACCTGCTGTTAAAAGAATAAGCAAGCATACTGGACTCCATGGAACCCAAAGGCAAAAGGAGTCACAATTTGAACTAGACACGAACTATTAGTATCCTGCCAACATCAGCCAGATGAGATTTTATCGAATGTATTTCACACAGGCTCAATATTACTGACAGCGTGTTTCACTTCCATTGATGTTTAGCACTCACAGCTAAGTGTTGTCTCATTGCCAGCTAGGGGACATGTTCAGATCAAATCACTCAGTCTGATAAGGTGAATCTGCTGTGATAGGATCTTGGTTTACCTGGTTTCATTCAGGTAAAACAGCTAAAGAATAGGAATCTTTGACAGGACAGCTCAACAATAACCACAAAGATTTAGATTAAAGGCAGAATGTATTGAAACATCCTGAACTGCTTCTTAGGGAGCATTATGAAACAAAGCACACACCAAACCACAAGTTCAGGTGAAAAGGTTGATCTAAGAGCTGGATTTTAAGAACATGGAACCTAGAACATAGAACAGTACAGCACAGAACAGGCCTTTCAGCCCACGATGTTGTGTCAACCACTGATCCTCATGTATGCAACCTCAAATTTCTGTGACCATATGCATGTCTAGTAGTCTCTTAAATGTCCCCAATGACCTTGCTTCCACAACTGCTGCTGACAACGCATTCCATGCTCTCACAACTCTCTGTGTAAAGAACCCGCTTCTGACATCCCCTCTATATTTTCTTCCAACCAGCTTAAACATATGGCCCCTTGTGTTAGCCATTTCTGCCCTGGGAAATAGTCTCTGGCTATCGACTCTATCTATGCCTCTCATTATCTTGTATACCCCTCTCCTCCTCCTTTTCTCCAATGAAAAAAGCCCGAGGTCAGTCAACCTCTCTTCATAAGATAAGCCCTCCAATCCAGGCAGCATCCTGGTAAACCTCCTCTGAACCCTCTCCAAAGCATCCACATCTTTCCTATAATAGGGCGACCAGAACTGGACGCAGTATTCCAAGTGCGGTCTAACCAAAGTTTTATAGAGCTGCAACAAGATCTCACGACTCTTAAACTCAATCCCCCTGTTAATGAAAGCCAAAACACCATATGCTTTCTTAACAACCCTGCCCATTTGGCTGGCCATTTTTTTAGATTAGATTACTTACAGTGTGGAAACAGGCCCTTCGGCCCAACAAGTCCACACCGACCGGCTGAAGCGTAACCCACCCAGACCCATTCCCCTATATTTACCCCTTCATCTATACACCCCTGCAATTTAGCATAGCCAATTCACCAAACCTGCACATCTTTAGGTTGTGGGAGGAAACTACAGCACCCGGAGGAAACCCACGCAGACAAGGGGAGAACATGCAAACTCCATACTGTCGCCTGAAGGTGGAATCAAACCCAGATCTCTGATGCTGTGAGGCAGCAGTGCTAACCACTGAGCCACGGCACCACCCTGCAATTTATCATCAACTTTTCTAGTCACATCCTCAAAGAACTCAATAAGGTTTGTGAGGCATGACCTGCCCCTCACAAAGCTGTGTTGACTGCATTTAATCAAGCCATGCTCTTCCAGATGGTCATAAATCCTATCCCTCAGAATCCTTTCTAACACCTTGCAGACGATAGACATGAGACTGACTGGTCTGTAATTGCTGGGGATTTCCCTATTTCTTGAACTCAGCACCGCCTTCCTAACCTGCAATCTTCTTCCTGACTCTCCGCCCCCACCCCACTCCGGCCTATCACCCTCACCTTGACCTCCTTCCACCTATCGCATTTCCAACGTCCCTCCCCCAAGTCCCTCCTCCCTACCTTTTATCTTAGCCTGCTGGACACACTTTCCTCATTCCTGAAGAAGGACTCATGCCCGAAACGTCGATTCTCCTGTTCCTTGGATGCTGCCTGACCTGCTGCGCTTTTCCAGCAACACATTTTCAGCTGTAATCCTCTCGAGCTGAGCTTGACCCTAGCTTCCTCCACCTTATGTAAGCTACCTTTTTCCTTTTGACGAGAAGCTCCATCGTTCTTGTCATCCAAGGTTCCTTTATCTTACGCTTCTTGCCTGTCTCAGAAATGTTTCTGAGGAGGAAGGCAAGGGAGAGAAACCAGTGTAGAGGAGTATTGCAGAATCTGGAGCTAAGGCAACGGAAGGCACCACCAGCAATGGTCGAATACTTAAACTGGGTATGCTTAGGAGACTTAAATTAGAATGCAGATATCTTGGAGACTTTGGTATCCAGACATGATGATAGAGAGGAATTTGAAAATAAGGATGAGAAATGATGTTAAGACGTTGCTTGACCATGAATCAATGTAGGTGAGCAAGCACAGGGTAAATAGGGGATGGGACTAAATGAATTTATGACTGTTTCTCTGCTCAAGTGCTAAATTTTAGTGGATTGTTTGTACCGAAGCAGAATCTTTGAAAGATCCTGTGGGGCAATTTAAAATAGAAGTTGAAGAACTGAAGAGCTGCCTTACACCCATTTCAGTAGACTGTGCTGATGAGGAAAGTGATGCCAATATTGAATCCAGGATAAACAAGACAAAATCAATCTTGGTGATGATCTAGTATCAATGCGACTGACCTTAATTATATTTAGAGTCATAAGGATGTACAGCATGGAAACAGACCCTTCGGTCCATGCTGACCAGATATTCCAATCTAATCTAGTCCCACCTGCCAGCACCCTCCAAAATCTTCCTATTCATATACCCATCAAATGCCTCTTAAATGTTGCAATTGTACCAGCCTCCACCACTTCCTCTGGCAGCTCATTCCATGCACGTACCGCCCTCTGTGTGAAAAAGTTGCCCCTTGGGTCTCTTTTATATCTTTCTCCTCTCACCCTAAACCTATGCCTTCTAGTTCTGGACTCCCCCACCCCAGGGAAAAGACTTTGCCTATTTATCCTATCCATGCCCCTCATAATTTTGTAAACCTCTATAAGGTCACCCCTCAGCCTCCGACGCTCCAGGGAAAA